>NW_027443686.1:0-268111 GCF_048569485.1 Anomaloglossus baeobatrachus | reverse complement strand
GATGATATTTAATAAAATAAGTAGAAATCCACTAAAAGTTTTGTTTGGTTATCTTGCAATCCCGAGATAATCGTCTCCATGCTCCAAATCCATTTTAAAGCCATTTTTAAGGCATTTCGCGCATACATGAAATGAACACATTTTTCTCCAAAACTATAACAGATGCAAGCTTGTCCTGTTTGGTGGAGATGATATTTAATAAAATAAGTAGAAATCCACTAAAAGTTTTGTTTGGTTATCTTGCAATCCCGAGATAATCGTCTCCATGCTCCAAATCCATGGATAGAGACGTGCATGAGGGCCTCAAAACATTAAGTGTCCATTGTCAGGAAGTGGGTCTTTTGTAGTATAGCCCTTTGGCAGGGCAGCCAAAAATTGGGAGGCTCCACGTTGTCCCTGGATAGAGACGTGCATGAGGGCCTCAAAACATTAAGTGTCCATTGTCAGGAAGTGGGTGTATTATAGTATAGCCCTTAGGCAGGGCAGCCAAAAATTGGGAGGCTCCACGTTGTCCCTGGATAGAGACGTGCATGAGGGCCTCAAAACATTAAGTGTCCATTGTCAGGAAGTGGGTCTTTTGTAGTATAGCCCTTTGGCAGGGCAGCCAAAAATTGGGAGGCTCCACGTTGTCCCTGGATAGAGACGTGCATGAGGGCCTCAAAACATTAAGTGTCCATTGTCAGGAAGTGGGTGTATTATAGTATAGCCCTTTGGCAGGGCAGCCAAAAATTGGGAGGCTCCACGTTGTCCCTGCATAGAGACGTGCATGAGGGCCTCAAAACATTGTTCCCATTGCAAAGGAGCGGGTCTCCTGTCGTTGTAATGTCCATTCTGCAAAGAATGGGCGAAAAAATTTACCACTGGGGGTATACCTGAAACAAAGGCCTAACTCTTGTAACGGTCATCATGGTGGCGCATGAGGAGAAGGAGGAGCAGTCCAGCGATTATCCAAAGTCCAGAAGTGTGTACCCATGGGTGACTGGAGGTACATGGCAAATTCCCGTTACAAACTTTAAATTCCGCTCTCATTTGCTGGTGGTGTGGTGAAGTGTGGCCCAATCCAACCCTTGTTCATCTTGATCAGAGTCAGCCTGTCAGCATTTTCAGTTGACAGGCGGGTGCGTTTATCTGTAATGATTCCACCTGCGGCACTAAAAACACGCTCTGACAAAACGCTAGCGGCAGGGCAGGCCAGGACTTCCAAGGCGTAGAGAGCCAATTCATGCCACGTGTCCACCTTGGATACCCAATAATTGTAAGGCACAGAGGAATGTCGGAGTACAGTTGTTCGATCTGCAAGGTACTCCTTGAGCATCTGGGCAAACTTAGGATTTCTTGTGGCACTACCCCGCACCTCAGGGGCTGTGGTACGTGAGGGGCTGAGAAAACTGTCCCACATCTTAAAGACTGTTCCCCTACCTCTGGCGGATTGGACTTGTGCCTCTCTCGGCTGTACGCCTTGGTTGTCCACTGATTCCTGACCTATGCCGCTAGCGTTTTGTGAGGGGAATGCTTTGCCTACTTCCGTGACTATGGCCTTCCGGAACTGCTGCATTTTGGTTGACCTCTCCGCCTCGGGAATAAGAGACATAAAGTTCTCCTTGTAGCGTGGGTCTAACAGTGTTACCAACCAGTAATGATTGTCGGCCAAGATGTTCTTAACGCGAGGGTCACGAGACAGGCAGCTTACCATAAAGTCAGCCATGTGCGCCAGACTCTTAACAGCCAGGACTTCAGTAGCCTGACCAACACGTTGACTGAACATGCTGTCCTCCTCCTCCTCCTCCTCCTCCTCCTCATCTACCCTGTCCTCTGGCCAGCCACGCTGAACCGAGGATATGACTGGTGTGCATGTCATATCCTCAATTTGGCCGGAGATTTGCTCCATGTCTTCATCCTCCTCCTCGTCATAGTCCTCCACTGCACGTTGTGATGAGACGAGGCTGGGCTGTGTGTTATCACCCACACCCACTACTGTTTCTTGCTGCAACTCATCGCGCTCCGCCTGCAATGCATCATGTTTGGTTTTGAGCAGAGACCGTTTTAGAAGGCAGAGTAGCGGTATGGTGACGCTAATAATGGCGTCATCTTATACCTTTATGATGTTATTGTTTATTCTAAAGCAAACAAGATTTTAGGGTGTATAAAAAGGGAGATTAGATCCGGTGATCCCAACGTATTGTTAACCCTCTATAAATCACTTGTAAGGCCACATCTGGAATATGGGGTAAAGTCCTGAGCAGGTTGATAACCATTGGTTTGAGCATGGTAGGGTGTAGTGCGCATCTTCCTGCATCCGCCATAACCTTCCCTTAGGATATACTGTGCCCTTATCAGATTGGTTGTACAAGGTTGCTTCTCTTATTGGATGGATTTCAAGCTGCATGGATAATGTTCATTTAAATGATGTGGATAGAAAGACTGAAGATATCTACATGTAGTCTGAAATCCATCATGAATCAATACTATTTTACACAGTCATAAGCAGCCCATGGGCATTCACCTGCATTCAAACCAATAACAGCTCATAGACCAGACAATCCATCTACCACTGGACCAAAGACAGGAAGTTAAATCCACTGCCTGCGGTAACCAACTTAATCCTATAGGCTACTCACACAACAAACCCAACAGAAAGGAAAAAAACATGGCTTCGATTATCCATCCAATGAAAACGCATAACCATTGTGAGCCATTGGACAATGCAATTGGACACTTGGTGACATGGTGCACGGCCCAATGAATCAAGTCTTTACTTCATATTCACGGTTTAAGCCCTTGGGTTCTAATGTGCCCAGAGTACATATCCAGAAAGATTCTCTTTCTTTGAGCTAAACACAAGTCAACAATACATTGTAAGCAGATTCTATTACCAGTCCCACACCATTTTGTGACGCATAATCACACAGTGATCCAATTAACATTCCAAGTCATCGAACATGTCCAAGCCATACGCAGAGGAGGCAATAGAATTAGGAAGCTCAAAGAAAGGGAATCTTTCTGGATATATACTCTGGGCACATTGGAACCCAAAGGCTTAAACCATGAATATGAAGTACAGACTTGATTCATTGGGCCATGCATGGACATAATGGACATAATTCTAATAGGCAGGACAGGTAATAAGGAGCACAAGTTATATGCTAAAATGTGTTGTGTGACAAGACAGACACAGGAAAGGACATGATAACAGGTGTAGGGACCAACAAGGTGAGACAAGGGGTATCAGGATAGGGTCAAGTAGGTATGAATGTAGTAATGGGGCAGGCATAGAGAATTGTATGTGAATGTGAATTACAATAAATCACTAAGGAAAGGAATATGTGAGTGTGTGCCTAATGTAAACTAATATTGTACTGGCAAAATTATAGATGGAAAGGGAGAAGGGGAGGGGGGGAGAGAGGAGGCTGTAATTGACTACAAGGGTATGAGTTATGAGTGATCATAGGGATAGTGTTACATAAGTGGAAATACCTATGGAGGACCGGATGTGTAAGCGCATACCTTATACAAACCTATAGAGTGCTGATGGGTGAGAGTGTGATGTTAGATATAAGACATCCTATAGTGAATAGTGAGCCGTAATCAAGTGCAACAGGGATATTTCACGTGACTATGGGAACCTGGAAGGTAAAGAAAGGGGAGAAAAAACTGTTAGACAAGGTAATCAGACATAATGTAACCAGTTGATCAGACATGATCACCTGGTTTGAGACCCCCTGCCTTACACTATATAGATATCATGTTCATTCCCCATCTATCTTGCTCAGGAGAGCATCTCCCTCCCCCGGCACCAAGAGCAGCTCATACTGAATTGTTACATTGACTAGTAACACTGCACACAGAAATGCACCTTAATATTCCACTGTTAACCCTTTCCTCCTAGCAGTAACACACAACTCCTCACCTTGATATCATGGTGATTTATGGTCAGAATGACTTCAATGCGATCAGTGATTTCTATTCTAGCTCTGCTCACATAGATTTTATATCCACACTCAACTATAGGCCGTTCTTCATATTTTGGGGGCTTTTAGTCAGATATACTAGTTTGTGCCTGTATAGTATTGGTGTAGATGGGAGTGTAGGGCATGGGTTACATGGCACTGTGGTGGAATACTGATGGGAGGTATTGGTGCTGTGTTTGATGCTTCTACTGGGTATTTTCCTACAAATACTGGAACAGCTCACTGCTTAGAATGATCCTTCCCAGCTCTATAATATATTATATATACCCCACAATGCAGGCTCACACACACATTTGTCTCAAGTGTGTTGTAGGGACACAGATACAGTCTTGGTCATGTGACTAAAGGCTACTTTACACACTGCGATATCGGTCCCGATATCGCTAGTGTGGGTACCCGCCCCCATCTGTTGCGCGACACGGGCAAATCGCTGCCCATGCCGCACAACACCGACCAGACCCGTCACACATACTTACCTGCCCGGCGACGTCGCTGTGTCCGGCGAACCGCCTCCTTTCTAAGGGGGCGGTCCGTGCGGCGTCACAGCGACGTCACTGAGCGACCGCCCAATAGCAGCGGAGGGGCGGAGATGAGTGGCCGGAACATCCCGCCCACCTCCTTCCTTCCTCATAGCGGCTGGGAGGCAGGTAAGGAGAGGTTCCTCGTTTCTACGGTGTCACACGGAGCGATGTGTGCTACCGCAGGAGCGACGAACTACATCGTTACTGCTGCAGTAACGATAATCGAGAATGGAGACCCATGTCACCGATGAGCGATTTTGCACGTTTTTGCAACGATGCAAAATCGCTCATCGGTATCACACGCAGCAACATCGCTAATGCGGCCGGATGTGCGTCACAAATTCCGTGACCCCAACGACTCCGCATTAGCGATGTCGCAGCGTGTAAAGCCCCCTTTAGTGGGAGTGGTGTACAGGGTCTTAGCAGTAAAGAGTATTCCATATTTCTGCCAGATACCCACAGAGATATTGAAATCTGAAAAAAGAGACTTCTGCTCATTGAAGGTAAGAACTGCTCACATAGCGTTCAACTCCACAGCAAACGAGTGCTCTAGCACTGGCATCTCAGCAGGGATATTCCCCTACTACACATGTGTGTCTAGGTCACTGTGACAGTTTACAGGACATAACTCAGGGCACCTAGACAGAAGGCAGAGGGACTACTTTCTATTTCTGGTGTAGAGCTTAGTACAATATATATATATTTATACTATTACATGGGACACATGTACCTTGTATTACCATTATTCGCTGTATATGAACCCCTTTTCTCCGGGCATTATTTGTCTATAGCATTTTTCACGAACCTGAGGCAACTGAGAACCCTTCAGTGAAGGAATTCCACTAACCCTCACAATACCTACCAGGGGCCTCCCTGCAGTAACTCAGGTAGTTGTACCCATTCTCTTTCCGCATTCTATGTGTTCTTCTTCTTTCTTCTTTTTTTTCTTTTTTCTTCTTTTTATTTCTATCATGTAGTTCAGGGGTTTATAGATATATGTCCTGCATCTCATATTTCCTTTAGTGGTGCTTCTTACCCATTCTCATATCATTTACCCTAGTATTTCATGATCCTGAGGCGACTGAGAACCCTTTAATAAAGGAATCCTTTTTCACCTGAATTGTCAAGTGATACTTACCAGTGACTATCACGTAATGTTACAGGTAGTTCCATTTTCTTCCTCTTCTTTCTCTCCTTTCTTCTTTGTCACACGGTCCATTGTGTTATAGCCCACGTGTCATGATAACACTTGTACCATCTTTTCATTTAGATTCCACCTACAATTATTTACCGATTCCAGTTCTGGAATAGGCTTTCATCATCTACTCACTAGAATTCTCAAGTTCATAAGGTACTGAGACATATACATGTTCACACCATTATAAAGAACAAAGTATAAACATTGAGGTTTTTCTCACACCCATGTTCCTGTGTTCTTTGATATGATATGTGTTCATTTCCTTCACTATATAGGATTGCAAGTTTTCCATTTGTACCTTAATGGCAATGACGCTATACAATTGAACACATATCATCCTGTTATCCATATAGGTGTGTATTTACCTGCTTGACTATTTTTGGTTGTTTGATCCAGAATGTTTCTCCAGATAGGTCATGTGGAAATTTTCTTTCCTCAGTACAAATGTTTTCACTATGGCTTTGGAAAATTTTTTTGTATGTGCATCATGGTCATTTGACCCATTGTACTCTCAAGTAGCAATATATTGTACTGTTATGTTGTACTATGTACTAATTACGTGTTTATATGGTTTTGTAACCCTTTATGATCTTAGATAACTTTATCCTTGATAAAGACCTAAAAACAAGCTCGAAACGTTGGATGAATTATCCTTTTGCACAAATAAAGAATTTTCAGCATTCTAAGAGTTCTTTTCTTACGTTATTGATCACTATAGTGTGCCAGAGCTATTTCTATTGAATTGACTCTTATTTTTTCTGAGCACCTGCTATATACACAGTGAGCCAGACATATTCAATTTTCATTCAGAAGGCAGAGGGAAGCCTTAGCAGCTGAGCCTATATCTTGGCTTGTGAGCATTAGAACAGGCCGGCGATTACAGGGTAACATGAAAAATGTCCAGCTTGCATTATGACTAGAACATGACAATATCCTTTTAAGTACTAACCTATGATGCGTTCCTAAGCAGTTGATGTTATATGTTCTACATTTCATTTTCTGCATACTTTCCAAGTAGTAGAATTTGCTTTGATATAGGCAACTGGATTTTCACAATGAAAAGGCAAAGGATAACGCCCGAAAAAGACGCCATACATTATGTCAGTGCCATCACTGACAAACCTGGATTGACCATGAAATACATCAATCCCCTTAAAGGTGAGTTAAAACAAGTTTTAACTAAATTGCCTTAATATTGTCATGCATTAGAATGACTGTCTTAGGTAATGATAAATATTTTCTACAGGAAGAGGAGTGTTTGCTGAAACTGAAATCGAAAAAGGGAGTTTTGTTGCAGAATATCGAGGTGAGCTCACGTATGCACTTACGATGGTAGACAACTACTCGAGATTTATGGTTGTGGTACAAGTCAAAGATCTAATGGCCCATACTGCAGCGAAGGTCTTCCAAGCACACTTATGCAGACCTCATGGCTACTCAGAGAGAGTCCTCACAGATCAAGGCACTGCCTTTGAAGCGGAAATCTTCAAGGACTTCTGCAGCTTTTACCGATGCAGGAAGATGCGTACTACACCCTACCATGCTCAAACCAATGGTTATCAACCTGCTCAGGACTTTACCCCATATTCCAGATGTGGCCTTACAAGTGATTTATAGAGGGGTAACAATACGTTGGGATCATCGGATCTAATCTCCCTTTTTATACACCCTAAAATCTTGTTTGCGTTAGAATAAACAATAACATCATAAAGGTATAGCAGTACCGTTTCAAAGTTTCGGTGTCCCAAGCAGCATTCCATCAGCCTCTGGAAGGTTCCTGGCAAATTGCACAGCTCGAAGGGCATGCTTTTGAACTCGCAGAGACCCATCGGGGTGGCAAAGGCGGTCTTCTCCCGGTCTGCCTCAGCAACGGACACTTGCCAATAGTGACTAGTGAGATCAAGGGTAGAAAAATAATTTGCAGTTGTCAATGCAGCTAGCTATTCCTCAATACAGGGGAGTGGTGCTGTCCTTCTTCTTTAACAGGACCAACGGAGCTGCCCAGAGGCTACAACTGTCACGGATAACCCCAGCCTCCTTCATGTTGCTCAACATGTCCTTGGTACACTGGTAATGTGCAGGTAGATTTGGCTTATATCTCTCTTTGATGGGTGGGTGTGCACTTGTGGGGATGTAGTGTTTGACCCCTTTTATTTTTCAAAAGTCTAGCGGATGTTTGCTGAAGACTTGCTCGTATTCTTGCACTAGCCTGTAGACCCCCTTCTTGTGATGTGAAGGTGTGGAGTCAGTGCCTACGTGTAATTCCTTACACCACTCCTCTGGCTGACTTGGTGAGCTGTCACTGAATGGGTGGGCTGAAGCAATGGTGGATGCTGCTGTTTGGATAGCATGTGTATCTACTGAGAACAGCTTATCAATGGTGGCAAATCGGAGCAGCTTAATCTTTTGCTCTCCGCAGTTCAACACTCTCATGGGCACTCTTCCCTTCCATATTAATGAATAAAACTATGATGTAAATAGCATATAGATACCCCACAAATGCAGATAAAAGTAGGTTATGGGAAAAGGGGGAAGAGAGAAACAGGAAAATAGTGGAATAAAGTATACCTTCCAGGTGGGAGAGGAAATGGCAGCACAGCCAGTGGAGGTGAAGCAAGGGGAGCCTGCAACTAAAGAGTTGAGAGCGTTATCACATGGTGACTGAGCCTGATTGTAACGGGAGCATAGAGGTGCCGATCCTGTCTTACCTGCGTTGGTGTAGAAGTGGGTGTCCTGTGGTGGAGTCAGCTATGTGCAGTGGTGGCCGTGGGTTCTTTTATGTGCGACCGTAGTAATAGCTGTGCCCACTTCCTGTATGGGAGTGGAATGCAGTGAGGCTAATGGAACGCACGCCTGCGCATTTGTGTTTAACGTCGCGCATGTGCAGAACGGAGAAAAGGCTGCGCTCACTTCCTAATGAAAGGGAGTGAGACGCAGCTGGGAAGGGAAGGGAAAAGATTAGGGTTTGGGGATGATGAAAGGGCTTTCTACGGGCAAGGATGGCAAAGGGTGGCAGTGACGGAAAGTCAGGCAGATGGTCCTGTCCTGTCCTGTCCGTCCGTCTTTTTGTATCATGAATTGGAAAGACTGCAAGGGGGAGGGGAGGTGCTTGTGCCCAAAAGGAGGAGTTATTCAGATTCATTGCAGTGGGCGGCGGCTGCAAAAAGCACCATTCTCCTTGTTTTTGCTCTGCAAAACAGCCTTTTCAAGGGTTTGGCTTGGGTGACAAAATGTCTTCTGTAGGCGTGGGTTTGTCTCCCTCTCCCTAAGATGTGTCCGGTATAGGCCAGGGTGCCACTCAAGGCCGTAACCAATTCGGGTTATAGCTTCTCGGCCTTTTGGCTAAGATCAAGTGTAGTTTCGGAGGACGCTACCTTGGTCGGTACTGGAAGGTGCCTGGGATTGCACGTCTGCCGGCCTTGAGGGAGTGTGTGCGCCTTCTGGTGACACATAGCCCTCTTGTGCCTGGACGGTTCCCAGGCAACGGGAGGCGATCACCTTTGTTATTTTGAAGTCCTACTGATAAACAGAAAAAAAATGAAAATCCAGTTGCCTATATCAAAGCAAATTCTACTACTTGTAAAGTATGCAGAAAATGAAATGTAGAACATATAACATCAACTGCTTAGGAACGCATCATAGGTTAGTACTTAAAAGGATATTGTCATGTTCTAGTCATAATGCAAGCTGGACATTTTTCATGTTACCCTGTAATCGCCGGCCTGTTCTAATGCTCACAAGCCAAGATATAGGCTCAGCTGCTAAGGCTTCCCTCTGCCTTCTGAATGAAAATTGAATATGTCTGGCTCACTGTGTATATAGCAGGTGCTCAGAAAAAATAAGAGTCAATTCAATAGAAATAGCTCTGGCACACTATAGTGATCAATAACGTAAGAAAAGAACTCTTAGAATGCTGAAAATTCTTTATTTGTGCAAAAGGATAATTCATCCAACGTTTCGAGCTTGTTTTTAGGTCTTTATCAAGGATAAAGTTATCTAAGATCATAAAGGGTTACAAAACCATATAAACACGTAATTAGTACATAGTACAACATAACAGTACAATATATTGCTACTTGAGAGTACAATGGGTCAAATGACCATGATGCACATACAAAAAAATTTTCCAAAGCCATAGTGAAAACATTTGTACTGAGGAAAGAAAATTTCCACATGACCTATCTGGAGAAACATTCTGGATCAAACAACCAAAAATAGTCAAGCAGGTAAATACACACCTATATGGATAACAGGATGATATGTGTTCAATTGTATAGCGTCATTGCCATTAAGGTACAAATGGAAAACTTGCAATCCTATATAGTGAAGGAAATGAACACACATGGGTTTGTTGTGTGAGGGTGTGAGAAAAACCTCAATGTTTATACTTTGTTCTTTATAATGGTGTGAACATGTATATGTCTCAGTACCTTATGAACTTGAGAATTCTAGTGAGTAGATGATGAAAGCCTATTCCAGAACTGGAATCGGTAAATAATTGTAGGTGGAATCTAAATGAAAAGATGGTACAAGTGTTATCATGACACGTGGGCTATAACACAATGGACCGTGTGACAAAGAAGAAAGGAGAGAAAGAAGAGGAAGAAAATGGAACTACCTGTAACATTACGTGATAGTCACTGGTAAGTATCACTTGACAATTCAGGTGAAAAAGGATTCCTTTATTAAAGGGTTCTCAGTCGCCTCAGGATCATGAAATACTAGGGTAAATGATATGAGAATGGGTAAGAAGCACCACTAAAGGAAATATGAGATGCAGGACATATATCTATAAACCCCTGAACTACATGATAGAAATAAAAAGAAGAAAAAAGAAAAAAAAGAAGAAAGAAGAAGAACACATAGAATGCGGAAAGAGAATGGGTACAACTACCTGAGTTACTGCAGGGAGGCCCCTGGTAGGTATTGTGAGGGTTAGTGGAATTCCTTCACTGAAGGGTTCTCAGTTGCCTCAGGTTCGTGAAAAATGCTATAGACAAATAATGCCCGGAGAAAAGGGGTTCATATACAGCGAATAATGGTAATACAAGGTACATGTGTCCCATGTAATAGTATAAATATATATATATTGTACTAAGCTCTACACCAGAAATAGAAAGTAGTCCCTCTGCCTTCTGTCTAGGTGCCCTGAGTTATGTCCTGTAAACTGTCACAGTGACCTAGACACACATGTGTAGTAGGGGAATATCCCTGCTGAGATGCCAGTGCTAGAGCACTCGTTTGCTGTGGAGTTGAACGCTATGTGAGTAGTTCTTACCTTCAATGAGCAGAAGTCTCTTTTTTCAGATTTCAATATCTCTGTGGGTATCTGGCAGAAATATGGAATACTCTTTACTGCTAAGACCCTGTACACCACTCCCACTAAAGGGGGCTTTACACGCTGCGACATCGCTAATGCGGAGTCGTTGGGGTCACGGAATTTGTGACGCACATCCGGCCGCATTAGCGATGTTGCTGCGTGTGATACCGATGAGCGATTTTGCATCGTTGCAAAAACGTGCAAAATCGCTCATCGGTGACATGGGTCTCCATTCTCGATTATCGTTACTGCAGCAGTAACGATGTAGTTCGTCGCTCCTGCGGTAGCACACATCGCTCCGTGTGACACCGCAGAAACGAGGAACCTCTCCTTACCTGCCTCCCAGCCGCTATGAGGAAGGAAGGAGGTGGGCGGGATGTTCCGGCCACTCATCTCCGCCCCTCCGCTGCTATTGGGCCGTCGCTCAGTGACGTCGCTGTGACGCCGCACGGACCGCCCCCTTAGAAAGGAGGCGGTTCGCCGGACACAGCGACGTCGCCGGGCAGGTAAGTATGTGTGACGGGTCTGGTCGGTGTTGTGCGGCATGGGCAACGATTTGCCCGTGTCGCGCAACAGATGGGGGCGGGTACCCACACTAGCGATATCGGGACCGATATCGCAGTGTGTAAAGTAGCCTTTAGTCACATGACCAAGACTGTATCTGTGTCCCTACAACACACTTGAGACAAATGTGTGTGTGAGCCTGCATTGTGGGGTATATATAATATATTATAGAGCTGGGAAGGATCATTCTAAGCAGTGAGCTGTTCCAGTATTTGTAGGAAAATACCCAGTAGAAGCATCAAACACAGCACCAATACCTCCCATCAGTATTCCACCACAGTGCCATGTAACCCATGCCCTACACTCCCATCTACACCAATACTATACAGGCACAAACTAGTATATCTGACTAAAAGCCCCCAAAATATGAAGAACGGCCTATAGTTGAGTGTGGATATAAAATCTATGTGAGCAGAGCTAGAATAGAAATCACTGATCGCATTGAAGTCATTCTGACCATAAATCACCATGATATCAAGGTGAGGAGTTGTGTGTTACTGCTGGGAGGAAAGGGTTAACAGTGGAATATTAAGGTGCATTTCTGTGTGCAGTGTTACTAGTCAATGTAACAATTCAGTATGAGCTGCTCTTGGTGCCGGGGGAGGGAGATGCTCTCCTGAGCAAGATAGATGGGGAATAAACATGATATCTATATAGTGTAAGGCAGGGGGTCTCAAACCAGGTGATCATGTCTGATCAACTGGTTACATTATGTCTGATTACCTTGTCTAACAGTTTTTTCTCCCCTTTCTTTACCTTCCAGGTTCCCATAGTCACGTGAAATATCCCTGTTGCACTTGATTACGGCTCACTATTCACTATAGGATGTCTTATATCTAACATCACACTCTCACCCATCAGCACTCTATAGGTTTGTATAAGGTATGCGCTTACACATCCGGTCCTCCATAGGTATTTCCACTTATGTAACACTATCCCTATGATCACTCATAACTCATACCCTTGTAGTCAATTGCAGCCTCCTCTCTCCCCCCTCCCCTTCTCCCTTTCCATCTATAATTTTGCCAGTACAATATTAGTTTACATTAGGCACACACTCACATATTCCTTTCCTTAGTGATTTATTGTAATTCACATTCACATACAATTCTCTATGCCTGCCCCATTACTACATTCATACCTACTTGACCCTATCCTGATACCCCTTGTCTCACCTTGTTGGTCCCTACACCTGTTATCATGTCCTTTCCTGTGTCTGTCTTGTCACACAACACATTTTAGCATATAACTTGTGCTCCTTATTACCTGTCCTGCCTATTAGAATTATGTCCATTATGTCCATGCATGGCCCAATGAATCAAGTCTGTACTTCATATTCATGGTTTAAGCCTTTGGGTTCCAATGTGCCCAGAGTATATATCCAGAAAGATTCCCTTTCTTTGAGCTTCCTAATTCTATTGCCTCCTCTGCGTATGGCTTGGACATGTTCGATGACTTGGAATCTTAATTGGATCACTGTGTGATTATGCGTCACAAAATGGTGTGGGACTGGTAATAGAATCTGCTTACAATGTATTGTTGACTTGTGTTTAGCTCAAAGAAAGAGAATCTTTCTGGATATGTACTCTGGGCATATTAGAACCCAAGGGCTTAAACCGTGAATATGAAGTAAAGACTTGATTCATTGGGCCGTGCACCATGTCACCAAGTGTCCAATTGCATTGTCCAATGGCTCACAATGGTTATGCGTTTTCATTGGATGGATAATCGAAGCCATGTTTTTTTCCTTTCTGTTGGGTTTGTTGTGTGAGTAGCCTATAGGATTAAGTTGGTTACCGCAGGCAGTGGATTTAACTTCCTGTCTTTGGTCCAGTGGTAGATGGATTGTCTGGTCTATGAGCTGTTATTGGTTTGAATGCAGGTGAATGCCCATGGGCTGCTTATGACTGTGTAAAATAGTATTGATTCATGATGGATTTCAGACTACATGTAGATATCTTCAGTCTTTCTATCCACATCATTTAAATGAACATTATCCATGCAGCTTGAAATCCATCCAATAAGAGAAGCAACCTTGTACAACCAATCTGATAAGGGCACAGTATATCCTAAGGGAAGGTTATGGCTATAAAAGGGGACTTCTTGGAGTCACCAGGTTGTCGATGGATGTTGCATGATCTAGTCTAAGCTCTTAGGAGCTGGCTAGGGGATCAGAACCAGGATGCCTTGTGGACTCGGTCTAGGGACTTTGGCTTCAACTAGAGGATCACTTGGCTACATGGCTTCAATCTAGGGGCTCCAATTCCGATTGGAGATCATAACCGCAATCTAGGGATTTCGACTCCGGCTGCCAGGATTATACCATATCATCATACCAGAGACTACTTAAGGAAGAAATCCAGGTTGGACAATTTTGTCACCTGGCTACAGACTTTGCAGACCTCAGCCAGCTTCCTAAATCTGGCGCTATTCTATTGTCGGTGGGTGCCCGACAAATTACACAGCTATGTAAAATTTTGGTTTATGAAACTTCAAATCCAGTGACTGATTATTATGTTTTCTAATGTCCTGATTTAAAAAAAAAAATAAATATTTTTTTTTAACCATCAAATATTGATTTTGTACAATCCATGTGTGAAGTTACATACAAGTGACATGAACAAGAAAAATACTTATTGTAACCAAAAATATTCACAATTTTATATATAAAATACATTTATTTATTGTACAGTCATTCTGCAACTTTATTAGAAATTTATTCTTGCACTTTTTCCTTTTCTCTAGATCCCCCTTTTCTCTTATAGAAGGCCTGTGGATCTTCTCTGTGAAGCATCCGGCAATCATGTTCACGTTTCATTTACTTTGGTATCGTCGTTCCATCTCCTTGATATTCCGATGAAAACCTTCTTGTTCTTCCCACCAGCACCAAGGTTTTCAGACAAGTAGTCCAAATAGGAATGTAAAAAATGTAACTTCAAATTCATTAGACAACCCAAGGCTTTGAAACGTTTCAGCATGTTCTCCACGATGGACTTAAATTTTGATTCTTTGTTGTTACCTAGAAACGTATTTATTGCTTCTTTCAAAGAGTCCCAAGCCCTTTTTTCAACAGTTTTCATTATTGTTTAAAACACGTCATCCTTCATTCATGGGTTTCTGAATATCCGAACCCACAAAAATGCTTTTGTGCTGCCCCTGTGCCAGCAGCCGCCGTTGGTCGGATCCAGACCTTCTAAGAGAGTGGCTCGACCCGGGGGTCTCGCGGACATGTCGAATAAAAGGAGGAATGTAGATGTATGGGCTAGGCCGTATTAAGTTTGTGACGCCACCAACGGTGTGTGGTGAGGTGGGACACCACCGCTGCCGTTATGGGATACCCGGGAGAGATGTAGTGGCAGCTGGATGTTAACCCCTCCGTGTGTAGGGATGATTGCCCCGGGGCCCAGTGTCTTTGTGCAGGGTATGGTGATGGCAAGGGCCGGCGCGCCTGAGCAAGCAGGGGGATGTTTGGTTACTCACAGTAAATGAATCACACGAGTCTTTCGGTAAACCAAAGGTGCTGGTGGCCTGCCGCCCCGGCCGGTTGCATTCAGGTCCCCCACCCAGGCTGGTGGTCGCTGTCCTTTACTCTGCACTTGTTTTTGTGTATGGTGGACTGCCTGGTCTGGAACTCAGGAGTCCGCTCCCGGCTGGATATGGCCTAAGGAGCCGTGCCCGCAGGCGCTGGCCCGTGGGATCTAAGGGCCCTGGCGGTGGCCTTATCCCTATCAGTGGGCTGTTGTCTTCTTTGAGGGACTTTAGGTGGGATAGGACCTATAATCCTGCCCTCAATCATTTAATTAGCTAGGCCGCTGTTTTCGGTCCTGGCTTCAGGGTCCTAGGTGACTAGGGTTTCAGGTCGGCTGTGTGTTTCCTAAGTGAGGAAAGGTGTTGTGCGGGGGCCTATCTGTAACTACCTGGTTTTGCCAGGGCATCACACCTTCCTTCAGACTTGATTCTGACAGTCCCTGAAACTTGGTACACAGGTACTTAAACATCTCTCCTTCTTTCAGTAGCGCTTTCACAAACAGCTTCATCAGTCCAAGCTTACAGTGGAGTGGTGGCAAGAGAACTTTAGGTGGGATCAACTAAGCTTTATGCAACAATGTTCTTGAGTCCCGGTTACAAAGATGTTCTTGTTGGCCAATTTTTTTTGCTCCAGTGAAGAGTCCTAACCTGGCTTTCCAATTCACACAAAAAGCATGTGTTCTGCCTTCTTTTACGTAATGCTGTGAATCTCTAGCATACAGCTAAACCCTAGTTCACATTTCAAATAAACAGACTGTGGAGTTCAATAGCCTTGATTTATTAGCTGGTAACGTGAACTTGATTGCAGTATACATGGAATATACAGTGAATATAGGAATATCCAAGATGCAGTTGAAGACAGAATACGGTATATCCAAGATACTGTTTTATACGGGTAAAAACTATAACAAGAAAATGATTACAGTCAGTACAGTGTTAATACAGAGTTAACATAGCATAACAGTACATGAGATGCAGTTCTTACGAGAATGTAGGTGAAAGGTCACTGCATCTGCAATACATAGAAATCTTATCTAGACAAACAAGACAGGGATGACACTAAAGGTGTAGAAGTACAATGTACAATGCATTTACTACACTCTTCCATCTAGGATTCTATCACTAACACATGTAATTTGCTTTGCTCACCGGATTACACTAGGCAGGGGTGAATGTACAGAGAGGTAAGTCGGCATGTCCTTTCCTGACAAATCCAAAGAGAAAATGGCTGCAGGCTTCTTCTCAGCTCAGGGAGGCATTCCTTACCCAGAATACATTTAGCTTAAAGGGAAACTCAGCAATTCAAAAGAATAACAATGACCTCTAGGGGTTGTAACAGAAATTTTAATGAATGACTATTAGCAGGCTGCCATGAGGCAGAACAGCATGGGTATTTAATATATCCTCCTTGCTGCCCAAGAAGCAATGAGAACATTTTTAGACCACCACATATTGACCATCCATGCTCCTTGTAGTTAAGTTTCTTGAGAATAAAGTCTAAATTCTCACAGCTTTCTTCCAAGTGCATAGCATGTGTGACGCCCTGGACTAGCCAGGTAGTCACAAACACAAAATCACACACACCCCCTCCCCTGGATAGTCTACATCAGTCACACAAAATCCTTGTTGCCTCCTCCAGGGTCTGATGTCCACACCAGGTGGGGCGGAGCCAGGCGGTTGGCCCCACCCACCGAGGAGTTCACAGGCCTGGAGGCGGGAAAAAGCAGTTAGTTTAGTTTTGTAGTGGAAAGTGAGAGGACAGAAACTGTTAGTGTCTGGGTAGGAGCCCAGGCACTGTCAGCAAGGTCGGCAGACGGTGGTGGCCGTCTGCAGGAGGTGGTACAAGTCAGCTGAACCGTAGGATCGGGGACGGGCGGTGACCCGAAGGGAACTGAACCGGTGAGCGGATCTGTACCAAGCACAAAGGCAGGGCCATTGGACCCTGACCAGGCTAGGAGCCGCCGACAATGGTCAAATCCGAGAGTGACCGGAATCCCAGGGGTTCCCTAACACCCAAGACCCGACAGAAGGCAACCGTCCACACCGTGAGGATAAAAAGCCACCGCCATAGGCTAGAGATCCAAGGGCCAGCGCCTGCGGGCAAACGGGCTCCCTCGGTACGTACACCCCAGCCATCCAGCCTCCCCGTACCGCCACCGGGCCCCGGGATCACCAACCCCTACCCACGGAGGGGGAACCAACATCCTAGCTGCTCCCTGCCATCGCTCCCGGGATCCCCGTCACCAGCAGTGGTGGTGCCCATTATCACCACGACCTGTGGGTGACGTCACTAACTATCTCCCCAAACAAACCACCCCCTTTTCACTCGTGGGCGAGGAGCGCTGCTCGAGTCCCCGGATCTGGCCCTCCGCTCGAGCCACCGAGCAGCAGCAGCAGCAGAAGTCCCCGAACCCGAGCGTAGCGTGCGTGGCCCCTCTGCCCGCGACACATGCCCTACACACACTGAAGAATACTTACTGCCATTGAGCAGTAGCACAGCTTTCAGACTTTTTGGATGAAACAATGACGTGTCTCCACTCGCTCACATTGTACTTAATGTTACATTTTCCATCAGCACAGGAACATCGCTTGAATACACTAGAGCACCATCTTCAGAAAAGTATGGAGGGAATCTTTTCAGAATTCTAACCTTTTGGAAACCTATTGTCACGCTCTCCGGGTCCCCTGCTCTGCCCCCCGGCTCACCTGCCACGCTCCCCGGCTTCCCTGCTTCGCTCCCCGGCTCCTCTGGCAGACATCCCCCGCTCCACGGTCTCCAGCCTCCACCACCTGCGGTCCCCAGGCGGCCCGGTCCCCACTCCCGGCGCCCGTCGGCAGCCCTGCTCCAGGCCGGCTCCCCTGCTTCCTATACACCGCTCCCTGCCCTGGCTTCTGGCACCCGGGCCTCGCGCATGCGCATTAGGGCGCGCGCGCGGTCATTGACCCTCTCTTAAAGGGCCAGCGTCCACTGACAGGAAATTGAACACACAGGTACAGGGTATAAAGGGGTTTAATGTCCAAGTGGGCGGGGCCTGTTCTTCGTGTTTCCTAAGCTAGGAGTCAGGTCTCCTTGTGTCTCTGTGATATACTTACCTATCTCTCTTCTAGAGCCGCTCCTGCCTCGCCATCCGGTCCTGCCGATTCCCGAACCCCGAACGCTGACTATCTGCCATCCCGTCAGTCCGTACCATCTCTGATCCCTGTGGTGACCCGTCCTCTCGCTCCATCGGTTCCGGACTCTGCCTGACATCTCGGCCTCCGAACCTGAGCTCCGTCACCCGGACTACCATCAGTGACTCCGTGGTCCCAGGGACTTCTCCATTCCACTCTTTTGCACGGACTGTCCTGCTACCCGTAGTGCTCCGGCTACCGGACCCCTTGCCTTCATTAAGGTGTTCGGCCCAGTGGATCCACCTCCTGGGTCTGCCCGTCCACCTGGCCCTAACACCTATAGAATCAGTGTTTGTGAAAAAACTGTACGTGATGATATTTTTTCAATATTTTTACTGAGTCCAATGATCAAAAGTATGAAAAAAATCACATCTTTCAAAAATTTTTACCCTTGGAAACCTGTGTTATTATTACTATGCACGAGCCCTAAATTGTCTGAAAAACAACAAATATGCTGGTTGGATAGACCTTGACCCAACAATTCAACGGCCACAATTAAGGAGAAAAGTGCTAAGAGAGTTAAATTTGCCCCTGAAATAACCCATGATACGGGCCAAGGAGGGACACACCATTTTGATCCGAAAATAGCCCAACACCATGAGAGACGGGCAAATCCGTGAAAAGACAAAGTTCCAAGCTACAACTGACGCAGGATCTACAGCACATACGCCCATTGTAATTGTTCATGATTTCCGGCCACTACGCATTTCAGCCTTCAGGGACCTGGTAATTCGAATGCTATGTCCAGGAGTAGAGATGAGCGAACCGGTCCCGGTTTGGCTCGAGGTCGGTTCGCCGAACGGAGCTCCCGTTCGAGTTCGGCTCGTCGAACGTTCGACGAACCGAACTCGAGCCAATAGGAAACAATGGCAGGCAATCACAAACACAGTAAAACACCTAGAAAACACCCTCAAAGGTGTCCAAAAGGTGACAAACAACTCACAACACAACACAAACACATGGGAAAGTGACAAGGACATATACTCATGCGAAAACAAAACAGCTGGACAAGGAAAAAGAGGAGGACACACAGATATAGGCATGGCACGCCATTCTAAAATCATGTAAAACACCGCAAGGTGACTCCAAGCGGAGTCTCCCTTTTTTCCAAAAATTGGGCCCCACACACACCCACCCATTCAGTGGCAGCAGTTGTGCCCCAGTTGTACACTTCACAGCTACATTTGCATCAAGCACATTCAAAAATACGCTATTCTTAACCGTCCCCAGGATGACACCGGGGTAGGTAGCAAAGTCTTTCCTGATCCCAGCTCTGTTCATCTTGGCTTCAAGCACATTCAAAAATACGGCATTCTTATCCGTCCCCAGGATGACACCGGGGTAGGTAGATAAAGTTTTTGCTGACCATGACTTGTTCATCTTGGCTTCTTTTAAAAACACAGCAAGCAAGGGTTACTCCAAGCGGAGTCTCCCTTTTTTCCAAAAATTGGGCCACACAGACACCCACCCCATCAGTGGCAGCACTTGGGCCCTAGTTGCAAACAGGATGTTTTGATTTGCATCAAGCACATTCAAAAATACGCCATAATTAACCGTCCCCAGGATGACACCGGGGTAGGTAGCAAAGTCTTTCCTGATCCCAGCTCTGTTCATCTTGGCTTCTTTTAAAAACACAGCAAGCAAGGGTTACTCCAAGCGGAGTCTCCCTTTTTTCCAAAAATTGGGCCACACAGACACCCACCCCATCAGTGGCAGCACTTGGGCCCTAGTTGCAAACAGGATGTTTTGATTTGCATCAAGCACATTCAAAAATACGCCATAATTAACCGTCCCCAGGATGACACCGGGGTAGGTAGCAAAGTCTTTCCTGATCCCAGCTCTGTTCATCTTGGCTTCTTTTAAAAACACAGCAAGCAAGGGTTACTCCAAGCGGAGTCTCCCTTTTTTCCAAAAATTGGGCCACACAGACACCCACCCCATCAGTGGCAGCACTTGGGCCCTAGTTGCAAACAGGATGTTTTGATTTGCATCAAGCACATTCAAAAATACGCCATTCTTATCCGTCCCCAGGATGACACCGGGGTAGGTAGATAAAGTCTTTGCTGACCCATGACTTGTTCATCTTGGCTTCTTTTAAAAACACAGCAAGCAAGGGTTACTCCAAGCGGAGTCTCCCTTTTTTCCAAAAATTGGGCCACACAGACACCCACCCCATCAGTGGCAGCACTTGGGCCCTAGTTGCAAACAGGATGTTTTGATTTGCATCAAGCACATTCCAAAATTCGCCATAATTAACCGTCCCCAGGATGACACCGGGGTAGGTAGCAAAGTCTTTCCTGATCCCAGCTCTGTTCATCTTGGCTTCTTTTAAAAACACAGCAAGCAAGGGTTACTCCAAGCGGAGTCTCCCTTTTTTCCAAAAATTGGGCCACACAGACACCCACCCCATCAGTGGCAGCACTTGGGCCCTAGTTGCAAACAGGATGTTTTGATTTGCATCAAGCACATTCAAAAATACGCCATAATTAACCGTCCCCAGGATGACACCGGGGTAGGTAGCAAAGTCTTTCCTGATCCCAGCTCTGTTCATCTTGGCTTCTTTTAAAAACACAGCAAGCAAGGGTTACTCCAAGCGGAGTCTCCCTTTTTTCCAAAAATTGGGCCACACAGACACCCACCCCATCAGTGGCAGCACTTGGGCCCTAGTTGCAAACAGGATGTTTTGATTTGCATCAAGCACATTCAAAAATACGCCATAATTAACCGTCCCCAGGATGACACCGGGGTAGGTAGCAAAGTCTTTCCTGATCCCAGCTCTGTTCATCTTGGCTTCTTTTAAAAACACAGCAAGCAAGGGTTACTCCAAGCGGAGTCTCCCTTTTTTCCAAAAATTGGGCCCCACACACACCCACCCCTTCAGTGGCAGCAGTTGTGCCCCAGTTGTACACTTCACAGCTACATTTGCATCAAGCACATTCAAAAATACGCTATTCTTAACCGTCCCCAGGATGACACCGGGGTAGGTAGCAAAGTCTTTCCTGATCCCAGCTCTGTTCATCTTGGCTTCTTTTAAAAACACAGCAAGCAAGGGTTACTCCAAGCGGAGTCTCCCTTTTTTCCAAAAATTGGGCCACACAGACACCCACCCCATCAGTGGCAGCACTTGGGCCCTAGTTGCAAACAGGATGTTTTGATTTGCATCAAGCACATTCAAAAATACGCCATAATTAACCGTCCCCAGGATGACACCGGGGTAGGTAGCAAAGTCTTTCCTGATCCCAGCTCTGTTCATCTTGGCTTCTTTTAAAAACACAGCAAGCAAGGGTTACTCCAAGCGGAGTCTCCCTTTTTTCCAAAAATTGGGCCACACAGACACCCACCCCATCAGTGGCAGCACTTGGGCCCTAGTTGCAAACAGGATGTTTTGATTTGCATCAAGCACATTAAAAAATACGCCATAATTAACCGTCCCCAGGATGACACCGGGGTAGGTAGCAAAGTCTTTCCTGATCCCAGCTCTGTTCATCTTGGCTTCTTTTAAAAACACAGCAAGCAAGGGTTACTCCAAGCGGAGTCTCCCTTTTTTCCAAAAATTGGGCCCCACACACACCCACCCCTTCAGTGGCAGCAGTTGTGCCCCAGTTGTACACTTCACAGCTACATTTGCATCAAGCACATTCAAAAATACGCTATTCTTAACCGTCCCCAGGATGACACCGGGGTAGGTATGTCCAGGAGTAGAGATGAGCGAACCGGTCCCGGTTCGGCTCGAGGTCGGTTCGCCGAACGGAGCTCCCGTTCGAGTTCGGCTCGTCGAACGTTCGACGAACCGAACTCGAGCCAATAGGAAACAATGGCAGGCAATCACAAACACAGTAAAACACCTAGAAAACACCCTCAAAGGTGTCCAAAAGGTGACAAACAACTCACAACACAACACAAACACATGGGAAAGTGACAAGGACATATACTCATGCGAAAACAAAACAGCTGGACAAGGAAAAAGAGGAGGACACACAGATATAGGCATGGCACGCCATTCTAAAATCATGTAAAACACCGCAAGGTGACTCCAAGAGGAGTCTCCCTTTTTTCCAAAAATTGGGCCCCACACACACCCACCCCTTCAGTGGCAGCAGTTGTGCCCCAGTTGTACACTTCACAGCTACATTTGCATCAAGCACATTCAAAAATACGCTATTCTTAACCGTCCCCAGGATGACACCGGGGTAGGTAGCAAAGTCTTTCCTGATCCCAGCTCTGTTCATCTTGGCTTATTTTAAAAACACAGCAAGCAAGGGTTACTCCAAGCGGAGTCTCCCTTTTTTCCAAAAATTGGGCCACACAGACACCCACCCCATCAGTGGCAGCACTTGGGCCCTAGTTGCAAACAGGATGTTTTGATTTGCATCAAGCAAAATCAAAAATACGCCATAATTAACCGTCCCCAGGATGACACCGGGGTAGGTAGCAAAGTCTTTCCTGATCCCAGCTCTGTTCATCTTGGCTTCTTTTAAAAACACAGCAAGCAAGGGTTACTCCAAGCGGAGTCTCCCTTTTTTCCAAAAATTGGGCCACACAGACACCCACCCCATCAGTACTTTACCCTCCACACCAGTCCCAAGCTGGAAGCACTGCAGCACTGCCTCGGCGAAGCGGCAACAGGCTGTGCTGCAGCTAATCTGCATAGGTGACAAACCCCACAATGCAGAAGAGGTGTGGACAGCTCTAAAACAGCATGCAGATCACTGGCTCACACCTCTGAACCTAAAGCCAGGAAAGGTTGTGTGTGACAATGGCCGGAACCTGGTGGCGGCTTTGAGGCGAGGCCAGCTGACACATGTTCCATGCGTGGCCCATGTGCTCAACCTCGTGGTTCAGCGGTTTCTAAACTCATACCCAGAGCTGTCTGATCTGCTGGTAAAAGTTCGCCGCCTGTCTGCACATTTTCGAAAGTCACCTACTGCTTCAGCCGGCCTTGCCGGCTTTCAGCGTCATTTGCATCTTCCGGCTCACAGACTGGTGTGTGATGTCCCCACGCATTGCTGATATGTGCCCGTTCAAGTGTCTCGGGAATTTTCAACAGATCCGTCCGAAGGTGGATGGCCCCTTATTATGTCACGAGGATGGGTCCTTTTTATCGAGATACCAATTTGTGAGTGTTTTTAGGGCATGTTTGAAGTCGTTGGGGTTAGATCCGAAGTCTTTCGGATTGGGGCAGCGAAGGAGGCCTCTATATGCGGCCTACCGGAGGAGACAGTTAAGCAGATTGGTAGGTGGAAGTCGCAGCGCTTTAAGTCGTATGTACGTCCCCAGGTGGTTGTTGGCAATTGAGGGGAAAAGGGGGGGGTATTAGGGTAGCAATGGGGGGGTGAGAGTGTGTGTTTTTTGTCAATTTGGTTTGGTGAGGCAATAAAATGGTGTCGTCTGTACATTTTGTATTGCAGAAGCACCCCCCCTTCCTTCCCTGGTCTGGATCCTTGGCCACTCTTATGTGTATTGGGGAGCCCGACGAGCGGACGCGAGATGGAACGGGAGACAGCTAGGTTTTGAGAAGGACCTGGCTCTCGTGCGATGGCTCGGTGTTCGGGGGTTAGGGTGGAACAGGGTGTTGCAGGAGGTGCATAGATACGCCCGGTTGGACAGACCTCCTGACATCTTAGTGTTGCATGCCGGGGGGAATGATTTGGGTGGGCGTCCTTTTCGAATCTTGATAACGGACATCAAACATGATTTGTTACGGTTATGGGTGTCGTTTCCAGGTCTAACGATAGTCTGGTCGGAGATAGTAGCGAGAAAGAGTTGGCAGAAAGCGCGGTCAGTTGACAGGTTGAACAAGGCGCGGGCGAAGGTTAATAGGGCGATCTCGAAGTTTGTTAGTCGGAACGGGGGTATAGCAATACGGCATGTTGAGTTGGAAAGGACGGAAGAGGAATTTTGGTTGGCTGACGGGGTACACCTTAATGCGGTGGGAACTGACTTATGGGCTCTTGGCTTGCAGGGAGGTATTGAGAGGGCCCTTTGCTTGCGGGGGGTCTCAGGCACTTGAAGGGTTTCAAGGTGCCTTCGTTGTGGTGTTGTTTATTGGTGGGTCCTTGAAGTTGGTTTAAAATTGGTTCGGGGATTCATCCGGGTATGGATCCCCTCATTGGCAGAATTGATGGTCCCCTAGTGATTTTGGGGGGGAACCCCGACGGGGTATGTCGGGGCCCCTGGGGGTGTGGTTGGGGTTGACGGAGGATTAACCCTAACCATTTGGTGCTACTGAGTCAGTGTGGGTAACGGCTGGGAGCAAGTTGAGGTTTTTTATTGCTCGGTTATGGGAATCACCAGGGTTTTGGTAGCTTCAAGGACCTTACCACATTGCAAATTTTATTGGTTATGTATTCTTGTTAATAAAATGGCTGCTATGGCCAAAATTATCCAAAGATAAATTTGTGTCTGTGTAATTACTTTTAAATAAGAAATGGGAATGGAGGTGTGGGGTATGAAAGGAAGACCGGAGTCAACAATTCCAGGGTCAAGCATGTTTATTTGCGTAAGCTTCGTTCCAGGGTAGAAAGGGTAAGAGTGCCTTTCAGAATTCGAAGTGGTCGGACTGTACGGACCACCAAGAACTGCAGGAGAGCTTGAACATCTTCCCATGGATGTGCGACATCCTCCCTCATCAGTTACGTAGGTAAGCAGGTTCTCAGCATTGCAGCCCATTTGTTGTCTTAAGTTAGTTAAGCGGGGTTAACTAACCTGTCAGTTCAGCCTCAGGTCTAAAGCAGAGGCCTGGACTCCACTCCTTACTCCTCACTCCACAACTCTCCTTAAAAACAACTGACTCCTTTTTCCTGCCCCGGGGTCTCCAGACCCTTAGGTGGGCGTTTCCTTCCGTCTGGTCCTGCCCACTGGTGTGCCTGTCTTTCCCTGGGGGAGGTGACTAGGGTTTTCTGGTTGGCTTTGTGTGACTTAGGTGAGGGAAGTTGTTATGCGGGGGCCTATGTGTGACTACCTGCAGTGTCAGGGCGTCACATATGTATGTGTGTATGTCTGCTAAAGGAATCCGCACCGTCATATTTACAAACACAAAATTTTGACTCTATGCACAGAAGAGAGTCATGCTATTTACATGATTTGTGTTTTTTTACCTTTTAAAACTATCATTAAATGTTAAGTTTTAGTTAGGGATTTATGCTTCTGTCTGTCTCTCTCCCAGTCTCTGTCATCTGTCTGTCTCTGTGTGTCTCTATCTCTATCCATGTCTCTCTGTCTCTCTATCTCTGTCTGTCTCTCTGTGTCTGTCTGTCTTTCTCTCTTTGTGGCTGTCTGTTTCTATGTCTGTCTGTCTCTTTTCCAGGTCTGTCTCTTTTCCAGGTCTGTCTCTTTCCCTGTCTGTCTGTCTCTTCCCCTGTCTGTCTCTTCCCCTGTCTGTCTCTTCCCCTGTCTGTCTCTGTATTTCTTTGTCTGTCTCTGTCTGTCTCTTCCCCTGTCTGTCTCTTTCCCTGTCTCTCTCTGCCTGTCTCTCTTTGTCTCTCTCTGTCTGACTCATTCCCCGTTTGTCTCTTTCCCTGTCTATCTCTGTATTTCTTTGTCTGTCTCTATCTGTCTGTCTCTCTCTGTCTGTCTCTTCCCCTGTCTGTCTGTTTCCCTGTCGGTCTGCCTTTTCTCCTGCCTGTCTCTGTATGTTTGTCTTTGTCTGTTTCCCTATCTGCCTCTGTCTCTTTCTCTGTCTCTGTCTGTCTGCCTTTTTTCCCTGTCTATCTCTGTCTGTCTCTTTCCCTGTCTGCCTCTGTCTGTTTGTCTCTGTCTCTTTCCCTGTCTGTCTATGCCTATCTGTCTCTGTCTGTTTGTCTCTCAGTCTGTGTCTGTCTCTCTCTATCTGTCTCCCCACTGACATCATATTATCTCACACATAAGCTTCTTATACTATGAATGTCCTTTGTTCCTATAGCAACCAATCACAGCTGCTATTAATAACTTGCAGCTCCCACCTCCATTCAGTTTAATGGAGGCAGGTTTTTTGGAGAGTAACTGTAAAGGTTAAATATTCCTGTTAAAACATAGTCTACAACGTTCCCTGAGTCACATGAGGTGTCTGCAAAATTTTGTGTTTGTAAATATGACGGTGCGGATTCCTTTAGCAGACATACACACATACATATGTGACGCCCTGACACTGCAGATAGTCACACATAGGCCCCCGCATAACAACTTCCCTCACCTAAGTCACACAAAGCCAACCAGAAAACCCTAGTCACCTCCCCTAGGGAAAGACAGGCACACCAGTGGGCAGGACCAGACGGAAGGAAACGCCCACCTAGGGGTCTGGAGACCCCGGGGCAGGAAAAAGGAGTCAGTTGTTTTTAAGGAGAGTTGTGGAGTGAGGAGTAAGGAGTGGAGTCCAGGCCTCTGCTTTAGACCTGAGGCTGAACTGACAGGTTAGTTAACCCCGCTTAACTAACTTAAGACAACAAATGGGCTGCAATGCTGAGAACCTGCTTACCTACGTAACTGATGAGGGAGGATGTCGCAAATCCATGGGAAGATGTTCAAGCTCTCCTGCAGTTCTTGGTGGTCCGTACAGTCTGACCACTTCGAATTCTGAAAGGCACTCTTACCCTTTCTACCCTGGAACGAAGCTTACGCAAATAAACATGCTTGACCCTGGAATTGTTGACTCCGGTCTTCCTTTCATACCCCACACCTCCATTCCCATTTCTTATTTAAAAGTAATTACACAGACACAAATTTATCTTTGGATAATTTTGGCCATAGCAGCCATTTTATTAACAAGAATACATAACCAATTAAATTTGCAATGTGGTAAGGTCCTTGAAGCTACCAAAACCCTGGTGATTCCCATAACCGAGCAATAAAAAACCTCAACTTGCTCCCAGCCGTTACCCACACTGGCTCAGGAGCACCAAATTATAAGGGTTAATCCTCCGTCAACCCCAACCACACCCCCAGGGGCCCCGACATACCCCGTCGGGGTTCCCCCCCAAAATCACCAGGGGACCATCAATTCTGCCAATGAGGGGATCCATACCCGGATGAATCCCCGAACCAATTTTAAACCAACTTCAAGGACCCACCAATAAACAACACCACAACGAAGGCACCTTGAAACCCTTCAAGTGCCTGAGACCCCCCGCAAGCAAAGGGCCCTCTCAATACCTCCCTGCAAGCCAAGAGCCCATAAGTCAGTTCCCACCGCATTAAGGTGTACCCCGTCAGCCAACCAAAATTCCTCTTCCGTCCTTTCCAACTCAACATGCCGTATTGCTATACCCCCGTTCCGACTAACAAACTTCGAGATCGCCCTATTAACCTTCGCCCGCGCCTTGTTCAACCTGTCAACTGACCGCGCTTTCTGCCAACTCTTTCTCGCTACTATCTCTGACCAGACTATCGTTAGACCTGGAAACGACGCCCATAACCGTAACAAATCATGTTTGATGTCCTTTATCAAGATTCGAAAAGGACGCCCACCCAAATCATTCCCCCCGGCATGCAACACTAAGATGTCAGGAGGTCTGTCCAACCGGGCGTATCTATGCACCTCCTGCACCCTAACCCCCGAACACCGAGCCATCGCACGAGAGCCAGGTCCTTCTCAAAACCTAGCTGTCTCCAGTTCCATCTCGCGTCCGCTCGTCGGGCTCCCCAATACACATAAGAGTGGCCAAGGATCCAGACCAGGGAAGGAAGGGGGGGTGCTTCTGCAATACAAAATGTACAGACGACACCATTTTATTGCCTCACCAAACCAAATTGACAAAAAACACACACTCTCACCCCCCCCATTGCTACCCTAATACCCTAATACCCCCCCCCTTTTCCCCTCAATTGCCAACAACCACCTGGGGACGTACATACGACTTAAAGCGCTGCGACTTCCACCTACCAATCTGCTTAACTGTCTCCTCCGGTAGGCCGCATATAGAGGCCTCCGTCGCTGCCCCAATCCGAAAGACTTCGGATCTAACCCCAACGACTTCAAACATGCCCTAAAAACACTCACAAATTGGTATCTCGATAAAAAGATATATGTAATAAGGGGCCATCCACCTTCGGACGGATCTGTTGAAAATTCCCGAGACACTTGAACGGGCACATATCAGATGCCACAACCATCCCCAAACGGACTAGTCTACCCACACCTCTCTGATCAGTTTTCGATTTCCTAATCCAAAATTCAACTCCGTTTTCCACTGACATAATGTCACCCCAATCCAAGCCCCCGGGGAACGCCTTACTGGGCGATACCAACTCCCCAACCCGCAGGGCTCCAAAAAACGCCAAAGAAAAGGCTAACTTAAACAAACTCACCTCAAACGGAGATAGACAAACCCCCCACAACGCCCTACCCAGCCGGGTAGGGACCCAGCCCAGCCCAGCTGGGACCCAGTTTGAGCGAGGAACGGAACAAGTCCTTCCCACACCAAGGTTTGCAGGCCCTACCTCAGTCAGGGTTTCACCCACACTCTACAGCTCCGGAATGTCATGCTCTTCAGCCTCCTCCTCCTCCTGCGCATCCTCATCCACTTTACCCTCCACACCAGTCCCAAGCTGGAAGCACTGCAGCACTGCCTCGGCGAAGCGGCAACAGGCTGTGCTGCAGCTAATCTGCATAGGTGACAAACCCCACAATGCAGAAGAGGTGTGGACAGCTCTAAAACAGCATGCAGATCACTGGCTCACACCTCTGAACCTAAAGCCAGGAAAGGTTGTGTGTGACAATGGCCGGAACCTGGTGGCGGCTTTGAGGCGAGGCCAGCTGACACATGTTCCATGCGTGGCCCATGTGCTCAACCTCGTGGTTCAGCGGTTTCTAAACTCATACCCAGAGCTGTCTGATCTGCTGGTAAAAGTTCGCCGCCTGTCTGCACATTTTCGAAAGTCACCTACTGCTTCAGCCGGCCTTGCCGGCTTTCAGCGTCATTTGCATCTTCCGGCTCACAGACTGGTGTGTGATGTCCCCACGCATTGGAATTCAACTCTGCACATGTTGATCAGGATATGTGAGCAGAAGAGGGCAGTTGTTGAGTACCTGCATCACCTAAGCCATCGGGAAATGGGTCAAACTCCACACATAACACCTGAGGAGTGGAGATGGATGTCCGACCTATGTACCATCCTCCAAAACTTTGAGGACTCCACCAAGATGGTGAGCGGCGATGACGCCATTATTAGCGTCACCATACCGCTTCTCTGCCTTCTAAAACGGTCTCTGCTCAAAACCAAACATGATGCATTGCAGGCGGAACACGATGAGTTGGAGCAAGAAACAGTAGTGGGTGTGGGTGATAACACACAGCCCAGCCTCGTCTCATCACAACGTGCAGTGGAGGACTATGACGAGGAGGAAGATGAAGACATGGAGCAACTCTCCGACCAAATTGAGGATATGACATGCATACCAGTCATATGCTCAGTTCAGCGTGGCTGGCCAGAGGACAGGGTAGATGAGGAGGAGGAGGAGGAGAAGGAGGAGGACAGCATGTTCAGTCATCGTGTTGGTCTGGATATTGAAGTGATGGCTGTTAAGAGTCTGGCGCACATGGATGACTTTATGGTAAGCTGCCTGTCTCGTGACCCTCGCGTTAAGAACATCTTGGCCGACAATCATTACTGGTTGGTAACACTGTTAGACCCACGCTACAAGGAGAACTTTATGTCTCTTATTCCCGAGGCGGAGAGGTCAGCCAAAATGCAGCAGTTCTGGAAGGCCATAGTCACGGAAGTAGGCAAAGCATTCCCTTCACAAAACGCTAGCGTCATAATTGTAACACTATTAGTTAAAAGAAAGGGATAAACTGTAAAAAAAACAAAATAAGGCATAACTTTTTTTTAACATCAATTTTTTTTTTTTAGATTTAACCAAAGAATGTGCACATTTGTTATAATAAACAAGTGAAAAATGTTGAAAATCAGTCATCCAAAGGTGTGTGAAAAAAAAATATATATATGGTACCAATAAAAATGTCACTTTGTCCTGCAAAGAATGCAGCCCCCCACATTATTTTTTTCCTCTGTGCGGCCCATACACCCAGCCGAGTTTGAGACCCCCTGCCTTACACTATATAGATATCATGTTCATTCCCCATCTATCTTGCTCAGGAGAGCATCTCCCTCCCCCGGCACCAAGAGCAGCTCATACTGAATTGTTACAATGACTACATTGACACCCCCATACTTTGCACTGACGAGGGGCAAGCACCCCGAAACACCGTGTCTGCAAATTGGGATTCTGATCTGGCTTATATATCCTGAGTCATATTGCAATGGATTGTTGAAAATCCACTTGTGACTTTTAGGATCGCTACTTCCAATAGGTGGCGCTGTGCTAGAGTTTGTCTCCTTTACTGGAGAGACAATTTGTACATTGACTAGTAACACTGCACACAGAAATGCACCTTAATATTCCACTGTTAACCCTTTCCTCCCAGCAGTAACACACAACTCCTCACCTTGATATCATGGTGATTTATGGTCAGAATGACTTCAATGCGATCAGTGATTTCTATTCTAGCTCTGCTCACATAGATTTTATATCCACACTCAACTATAGGCCGTTCTTCATATTTTGGGGGTTTTTAGTCAGATATACTAGTTTGTGCCTGTATAGTATTGGTGTAGATGGGAGTGTAGGGCATGGGTTACATGGCACTGTGGTGGGATACTGATGGGAGGTATTGGTGCTGTGTTTGAGGCTTCTACTGGGTATTTTCCTACAAATACTGGAACAGCTCACTGCTTAGAATGATCCTTCCCAGCTCTATAATATATTATATATACCCCACAATGCAGGCTCACACACACATTTGTCTCAAGTGTGTTGTAGGGACACAGATACAGTCTTGGTCATGTGACTAAAGGCTACTTTACACACTGCGATATCGGTCCTGATATCGCTAGTGTGGGTACCCGCCCCCATCTGTTGCGCGACACGGGCAAATTGCTGCCCATGCTGCACAACACCGAACAGAACCAGTCACACATACTTACCTGCCCGGCGACGTCGCTGTGACCGGCGAACCGCCTCCTTTCTAAGGGGGCGGTTCGTGCGGCGTCACAGCAACGTCACTGAGCGACCGCCCAATAGCAGTGGAGGGGCGGAGATGAGTGGCCGGAACATCCCGCCCACCTCCTTCCTTCCTCATAGCGGCTTTGAGGCAGGTAAGGAGAGGTTCCTCGTTTCTGCGGTGTCACACGGAGCAATGTGTGCTGCCGCAGGAGCGACGAACTACATCGTTACTGCTGCAGTAACGATAATCGAGAATGGAGACCCATGTCACCGATGAGCGATTTTGCACGTTTTTGCAACGATGCAAAATCGCTCATCGGTGTCACACGCAGCAACATCGCTAATGCGGCCGGATGTGCGTCACAAATTCCGTGACCCCAACGACTCCGCATTAGCGATGTCGCAGCGTGTAAAGCCCCCTTTAGTGGGAGTGGTGTACAGGGTCTTAGCAGTAAAGAGTATTCCATATTTCTGCCAGATACCCACAGAGATATTGAAATCTGAAAAAAGAGACTTCTGCTCATTGAAGGTAAGAACTGCTCACATAGCGTTCAACTCCACAGCAAACGTGTGCTCTAGCACTGGCATCTCAGCAGGGATATTCCCCTACTACACATGTGTGTCTGGGTCGCTGTGACAGTTTACAGGACATAACTCAGGGCACCTAGACAGAAGGCAGATGGACTACTTTCTATTTCTGGTGTAGAGCTTAGTACAATATATATATATATACTATTACATGTGACACATGTACCTTGTATTACCATTATTCGCTGTATATGAACCCCTTTTCTCCGGGCATTATTTGTCTATAGCATTTTTCACGAACCTGAGGCAACTGAGAACCCTTCAGTGAAGGAATTCCACTAACCCTCACAATACCAACCAGGGGCCTCCCTGCAGTAACTCAGGTAGTTGTACCCATTCTCTTTCCGCATTCTATGTGTTCTTCTTCTTTCTTCTTTTTTTTCTTTTTTCTTCTTTTTATTTCTATCATGTAGTTCAGGGGTTTATAGATATATGTCCTGCATCTCATATTTCCTTTAGTGGTGCTTCTTACCCATTCTCATATCATTTACCCTAGTATTTCATGATCCTGAGGCGACTGAGAACCCTTTAATAAAGGAATCCTTTTTCACTTGAATTGTCAAGTGATACTTACCAGTGACTATCACGTAATGTTACAGGTAGTTGCATTTTCTTCCTCTTCTTTCTCTCCTTTCTTCTTTGTCACACGGTCCATTGTGTTATAGCCCACGTGTCATGATAACACTTGTACCATCTTTTCATTTAGATTCCACCTACAATTATTTACCGATTCCAGTTCTGAAATAGGCTTTCATCATCTACTCACTAGAATTCTCAAGTGCATAAGGTACTGAGACATATACATGTTCACACCATTATAAAGAACAAAGTATAAACATTGAGGTTTTTCTCACACCCATGTTCCTGTGTTCTTTGATATGATATGTGTTCATTTCCTTCACTATATAGGATTGCAAGTTTTCCATTTGTACCTTAATGGCAATGACGCTATACAATTGAACACATATCATCCTGTTATCCATATAGGTGTGTATTTACCTGCTTGACTATTTTTGGTTGTTTGATCCAGAATGTTTCTCCAGATAGGTCATGTGGAAATTTTCTTTCCTCAGTACAAATGTTTTCACTATGGCTTTGGAAAAATTTTTTGTATGTGCATCATGGTTATTTGACCCATTGTACTCTCAAGTAGCAATATATTGTACTGTTATGTTGTACTATGTACTAATTACGTGTTTATATGGTTTTGTAACCCTTTATGATCTTAGATAACTTTATCCTTGATAAAGACCTAAAAACAAGGTCGAAACGTTGGATGAATTATCCTTTTGCACAAATAAAGAATTTTCAGCATTCCAAGAGTTCTTTTCTTACGTTATTGATCACTATAGTGTGCCAGAGCTATTTCTATTGAATTGACTCTTATTTTTTCTGAGCACCTGCTATATACACAGTGAGCCAGACATATTCAAGTTTCATTCAGAAGGCAGAGGGAAGCCTTAGCAGCTGAGCCTATATCTTGGCTTGTGAGCATTAGAACAGGCCGGCGATTACAGGGTAACATGAAAAATGTCCAGCTTGCATTATGACTAGAACATGACAATATCCTTTTAAGTACTAACCTATGATGCGTTCCTAAGCAGTTGATGTTATATGTTCTACATTTCATTTTCTGCATACTTTACAAGTAGTAGAATTTGCTTTGATATAGGCAACTGGATTTTCACAATGAAAAGGCAAAGGATAACGCCCGAAAAAGACGCCATACATTATGTCAGTGCCATCCCTGACAAACCTGGATTGACCATGAAATACATCAATCCCCTTAAAGGTGAGTTAAAACAAGTTTTAACTAAATTGCCTTAATATTGTCATGCATTAGAATGACTGTCTTAGGTAATGATAAATATTTTCTACAGGAAGAGGAGTGTTTGCTGAAACTGAAATCGAAAAAGGGAGTTTTGTTGCAGAATATCGAGGCGAGCTCACGTATGCACTTACGATGGTAGACAACTACTCGAGATTTATGGTTGTGGTACAAGTCAAAGATCTAATGGCCCATACTGCAGCGAAGGTCTTCCAAGCACACTTATGCAGACCTCATGGCTACTCAGAGAGAGTCCTCACAGATCAAGGCACTGCCTTTGAAGCGGAAATCTTCAAGGACTTCTGCAGCTTTTACCGATGCAGGAAGATGCGCACTACACCCTACCATGCTCAAACCAATGGTTATCAACCTGCTCAGGACTTTACCCCATATTCCAGATGTGGCCTTACAAGTGATTTATAGAGGGTTAACAATACGTTGGGATCACCGGATCTAATCTCCCTTTTTATACACCCTAAAATCTTGTTTGCTTTAGAATAAACAATAACATCATAAAGGTATAGCAGTACCGTTTCAAAGTTTCGGTGTCCCAAGCAGCATTCCATCAGCCTCTGGAAGGTTCCTGGCAAATTGCACAGCTCGAAGGGCATGCTTTTGAACTCGCAGAGACCCATCGGGGTGGCAAAGGCGGTCTTCTCCCGGTCTGCCTCAGCAACGGACACTTGCCAATAGCGACTAGTGAGATCAAGGGTAGAAAAATAATTTGCAGTTCTCAATGCAGCTAGCTATTCCTCAATACAGGGGAGTGGTGCTGTCCTTCTTCTTTAACAGGACCAACGGAGCTGCCCAGAGGCTACAACTGTCACGGATAACCCCAGCCTCCTTCATGTTGCTCAACATGTCCTTGGTACACTGGTAATGTGCAGGTAGTTTTGGCTTATATCTCTCTTTGATGGGTGGGTGTGCACTTGTGGGGATGTAGTGTTTGACCCCTTTTATTCTTCAAAAGTCTAGCGGATGTTTGCTGAAGACTTGCTCGTATTCTTGCACTAGCCTGTAGACCCCCTTCTTGTGATGTGAAGGTGTGGAGTCAGTGCCTACGTGTAATTCCTTACACCACTCCTCTGGCTGACTTGGTGAGCTGTCACTGAATGGGTGGGCTGAAGCAATGGTGGATGCTGCTGTTTGGATAGCATGTGTATCTACTGAGAACAGCTTATCAATGGTGGCAAATCGGAGCAGCTTAATCTCTTGCTCTCCGCAGTTCAACACTCTCATGGGCACTCTTCCCTTCCATATTAATGAATAAAACTATGATGTAAATAGCATATAGATACCCCACAAATGCAGATAAAAGTAGGTTATGGGAAAAGGGGGAAGAGAGAAACAGGAAAATAGTGGAATAAAGTATACCTTCCAGGTGGGAGAGGAAATGGCAGCACAGCCAGTGGAGGTGAAGCAAGGGGAGCCTGCAACTAAAGAGTTGAGAGCGTTATCACATGGTGACTGAGCCTGATTGTAACGGGAGCATAGAGGTGCCGATCCTGTCTTACCTGCGTTGGTGTAGAAGTGGGTGTCCTGTGGTGGAGTCAGCTGTGTGCAGTGGTGGCCGTGGGTTCTTTTATGTGCGACCGTAGTAATAGCTGCGCCCACTTCCTGTATGGGAGTGGAATGCAGTGAGGCTAATGGAACGCACGCCTGCGCATTTGTGTTTAACGTCGCGCATGTGCAGAACGGAGAAAAGGCTGCGCTCACTTCCTAATGAAAGGGAGTGAGACGCAGCTGGGAAGGGAAGGGAAAAGATTAGGGTTTGGGGATGATGAAAGGGCTTTCTACGGGCAAGGATGGCAAAGGGTGGCAGTGACGGAAAGTCAGGCAGCCTGTCCTGTCCTGTCCTGTCCGTCCGTCTTTTTGTATCATGAATTGGAAAGACTGCAAGGGGGAGGGGAGGTGCTTGGAGGAGGAGGAGTTATTCAGATTAATTGCAGTGGGCGGCGGCTGCAAAAAGCATCATTCTTCTTGTTTTTGCTCTGCAAAACAGCCTTTTCAAGGGTTGGCTTGGGTGACAAAATGTCTTCTGTAGGCGTGGGTTTGTCTCCCTCTCCCTAAGATGTGTCCGGTATAGGCCAGGGTGCCACTCAAGGCCGTAACCAATTCGGGTTATAGCTTCTCGGCCTTTTGGCTAAGATCAAGTGTAGTTTCGGAGGACGCTACCTTGGTCGGTACTGGAAGGTGCCTGGGATTGCACGTCTGCCGGCCTTGAGGAAGTGTGTGCGCCTTCTGGTGACACATAGCCCTCTTGTGCCTGGACGGTTCCCAGGCAACGGGAGGCGATCACCTTTGTTATTTTGAAGTCCTACTGATAAACAGAAAAAAAAAAAAATTAAATCTGTTCTTATCAGTTTAATATCTGATACGTCCCCTCTCTGGGGACCATATATTAAATGGATTTTTAGAACAAGGAGATGGAAAAAATCTTGCTCTGTCCACTCCACGCATTGACCTGGTATTGCAGTACCTCCAGGACCGGTGCACCCCTTCTTAACCCAGTTTCCAAAAGCAGAACTCAATTCACCTGATTCAAATGAGCCCCATTAGTGAATTGAAAGAAAGCAAAAACTTTATATGCACCTCAATTTGGCCAATTCACTTTTCACACTTTCACCCTTTTTTTTATCTTTCACACCTTTTACTTGCTTTATTGATGCAAAAGCTGTGCCAAATAGCAAACTCATCTCCACTCAACTTGACCAACTCTGCTATGTCCCGTGCAGTATCTTATTCTCAGTCTTATCTAGATCATTTGCAATTGAATAGAATAGATCCCTTTTGGACACATTGGATTCAGCTGCTGCAGTGACTGCAGGTGTTAGAAGATGCAGACTTGGCATCAGGTGCTGTCTATCAGATTCCACTCCAATTAAAGCTTCCATTGTTTTTCGGTGTTTTCTTTGAGCAATGATGATGTCTTTAGTGATCTGTTGGCTCCCTCTCCTGGAGGAAGAGTTTGCTTGCTCTTGGACTTTCAAAAAGAGAGGTCATGATAGACATTTAGCTTCTGAGCCCAATTGGGGACAGTCATGGGTGATGAATGTTTTGCAACCTGCTGCGAAGCCTGATACCGCAATATAAGGAACGTCAAATACTAAGAATGGGCGGCCTATGAAAGAATTAGTACTTTCATTAAGCATACTTAAACGGCTAATTGGGAATAGACAAACTGTAAAAAGCCCTCTGAGAAAGCCCCTCTCTAACCTTTGTTAGTAAGCTTTTCTGTAGTCTGCCTGTTGATGTATTTTCCGTTTGAACAGTGCACAACATGAAGTGACGGAACACTGGCTTGTCACAATGTCCCCCGCTGACATCACGATAGCGCTGCTGCCTAGAAAGCCAGCTGCGCAGCAGAAGTTGCTCTTTGGGTGGGATGGTGGGCTAATGTATCTATTCCTGCTTGGTGTGAGTTTGACATGATCTAGAGCAACGAGTTCCAGCGGCTAGCGGTTGATTATTGGCTGTAATGGGGCTTTCTGGCTGGTGCCAGCCTTTCTTCTTAGCACACAGGAACCACAATCCCTACACCATGCTTCGATGGATTCTCTCATCCCAGCCCAGTAAAACTACATATTTCACACAGTTATAAGCAGCCCATGGGCATTCACCTGGATTAAAACCCATAACAGCTCATAGACCAAACAATCAATCTACCACTGGACCAAAGACAGGAAGCTAAATCCACTGCCTGCGGTAACTAACTTAATCCTATAGTCTACTCACACAACAAACCCAAGAGAAAGGAAAAAAACATTGCTTCGATTATCCATCCAATGAAAACGCATAACCATTGTGAGCCATTGGACAATGCAATTGCACACATGGTGACATGGTGCACGGCCCAATGAATCAAGTCTGTACTTCATATTCACGGTTTAAGCCCTTGGGTTCTAATGTGTCCAGAGTACATATCCAGAAAGATTCCCTTTCTTTGTGCTAAGCACAAGTCAACAATACGTTGTAAGCAGATTCTATTACCAGTCCCACACCATTTTGTGACGCATAATCGCACAGTGGCCCAATTAAGATTCCAAGTCATCGAACATGTCCCAGCCATACGCAGAGGAGGCGATAGAATTAGGAAGCTCAAAGAAAGGGAATCTTTCTGGATATATACTCTGGGCACGTTGGAACCCAAGGGCTTAAACCATGAATATGAAGAACCGACTTGATTCATTGGGCCGTGCACATTTTTTCTAACGCCCGGTTCTTTTTCGTGTTCACACTATATATGGTTCCAGTATGTATGGAGTTCCATTCTTCCTTGTTTTTTATTTGTCATGTTTGTCTGATTACCTTGTCTAACAGTTTTTTCTCCCCTTTCTTTACCTTCCAGGTTCCCATAGTCACGTGAAATATCCCTGTTGCACTTGATTACGGCTCACTATTCACTATAGGATGTCTTATATCTAACATCACACTCTCACCCATCAGCACTCTATAGGTTTGTATAAGGTATGCGCTTACACATCCGGTCCTCCATAGGTATTTCCACTTATGTAGCACTATCCCTATGATCACTCATAACTCATACCCTTGTAGTCAATTACAGCCTCCTCTCTCCCCTCTCCCCTTCTCCCTTTCCATCTATAATTTTGCCAGTACAATATTAGTTTACATTAGGCACACACTCACATATTCCTTTCCTTAGTGACTTATTGTAATTCACATTCGCATACAATTCTCTATGCCTGCCCCATTACTACATTCATACCTACTTGACCCTATCCTGATACCCCTTGTCTCACCTTGTTGGTCCCTACACCTGTTATCATCTCCTTTCCTGTGTCTGTCTTGTCACACAACACATTTTAGCATATCCCTTGTGCTCCTTATTACCTGTCCTGCCTATTAGAATTATGTCCATTATGTCCATGCATGGCCCAATGAATCAAGTCTGTACTTCATATTCATGGTTTAAGCCTTTGGGTTCCAATGTGCCCAGAGTATATATCCAGAAAGATTCCCTTTCTTTGAGCTTCCTAATTCTATTGCCTCCTCTACGTATGGCTTGGACATGTTCGATGACTTGGAATCTTAATTGGATCACTGTGTGATTATGCGTCACAAAATGGTGTGGGACTGGTAATAGAATCTGCTTACAATGTATTGTTGACTTGTGTTTAGCTCAAAGAAAGAGAATCTTTCTGGATATGTACTCTGGGCACATTAGAACCCAAGGGCTTAAACCGTGAATATGAAGTAAAGACTTGATTCATTGGGCCGTGCACCATGTCACCATGTGTCCAATTGCATTGTCCAATGGCTCACAATGGTTATGCGTTTTCATTGGATGGATAATCGAAGCCATGTTTTTTTCCTTTCTGTTGGGTTTGTTGTGTGAGTAGCCTATAGGATTAAGTTGGTTACCGCAGGCAGTGGATTTAACTTCCTGTCTTTGGTCCAGTGGTAGATGGATTGTCTGGTCTATGAGCTGTTATTGGTTTGAATGCAGGTGAATGCCCATGGGCTGCTTATGACTGTGTAAAATATGTAGTTTTACTGGGCTGGGATGAGAGAATCCATTGAAGCATGGTGTAGGGATTGTGGTTCCTGTGTGCTAAGAAGAGAGGCTGGCACCAGCCAGAAAGCCCCATTGCAGCCAATAATCACTTAATAACTTTTTCAACTTGTCATCATATGGGAGGCCTTCCATTCCTTGTAGTAGTCTAGTTGCCCACCTTTGAACTGACTCTAACTTCTGAATGTCCTTTTTAAAATGTGGAGCCCAAAACTGGTTCCCATATTCCAGATGTAGCCTTACAAGTGATTTATAGAGGTTGATCATCTTTACTTATCATTTAAAACTTTCAAACTGGTACACTCAACACATAAAGCCCCCCCCTTTTAAAGAGTAGTTTCCCTGTACCTAAGTGGGGGTCTACCTAGGTTGGAGCGAGTGGACCTTCGGGGTCCGGTGTCAGTGGTGACAGGCAGTGGGGCAGAGGGAACAGTCAGTTCCTCCTCCCTGCTATCATGTGGGGCAGGCGGAGGCGTAGGGGAGCTGGGTACAGGTACATCCCTGGGCACTGGCTCGCGGTTAACCGTTTCCATCATTTCTTCATCCACGGGTTGTGGGAACAGTATCACTGGAAGGATCACCGCACCGTTCTGTGTAGGCCAGTCTGCTGGAAAATCACCCATCATGGTGTGGATTACCTCTTTTTCCTTCTCCACTGGACTGGGAACTGGAGCCTCATCCGCTACTCTCAATGCTGGTGGGCACTTCTTCAGGTGGTCTCGGGAAACCGTGGCCAAAGTCCCCCCCTGGTCACGGCTGATCTGGTAGGCCTTCCCATTCTCCCATCCTGTGGGCTGGACTACATACGGGGTTTTTTCCCATTGATCATCCAGCTTGTGGGCCCTTCTTTTCCGCTTCAGCACTACATCCCCAGGTTGGAAGGAACCGGCAGGCGCCTTCTTGTTGAAGCACTGCTCCTGTTGTCCCCGACTCCGGCACAAGTTCTTTTCAACATACTCCTGGACCTGTCGGTACTGTGTCCTCCGCCGAGTGTCCCATTCAGCTGTCGACAGGAGTGCTTCTGAAGCTTCCAAGCCCATTTCCAGATCCACTGGTAGCCGGCCGGGACGAGCTCTCATCAGGTATGCTGGAGTGCATTTCGTAGAGCTGGAAGGGATGTTGTTGTACATATCGACCAGGTCAGGTAGCTTCTCCAGCCACAGGTTCCGCTCTTCCAGTGGTAACGTCTTGAGGAGGCCCAGGACCAAGTGGTTCATCTTTTCACAAATGCCATTGGTTTGGGCGTGGTAAGGCGTGGTCCGGATTTTCTTGCAGCCGTACAACTGGCAGAATTCCTGGAATACCTCTGCTTCAAAGGCCGGACCCTGGTCGGTAAGCACCCTCTCCGGGTACCAATGCGGTCAACAGAAATAAGCCTGGAAAGCCTTAGCAGCGGTGCGGCCGGTTAAGTCCTTAACTGGGACAACCACCAGGAACCTCGAGTAGTGGTCTACGATGGTCAGAGCGTAGGTGTACCCACTTCGGCTGGGGGTGAGCTTTACATGGTCAAGGGGAACCAGCTCCAGCGGTTGGTGTGTAATGATCGGGTGTAGGGGTGCCTTCTGGCTGGCCTCGTCCTTCCTTCTCAATGCGCAAGGGCCACATTCTCGGCACCAGGCCTCCACAGATTCCCGCATTCCACTCCAATAGAACCGCTCTCTTAACAACATCTCTAGCTTCTTCCACCCGAAGTGCACTGCACCATCATGGTATGCTTGCAGGACGGTGGGCACTTTAGCCTGGGGAATCACCAGCTGGCGGATCTTCTCGTGAGTCTTTGGATTAATCAGCTCGCGATACAACTTCCCCTGGTGTAGGTATAGCCGGGTCCGTTCTTGCCACAGACGTTGGGCTTCGGCAGGGGCAGCAGGGTCTATCCCAGCAGAACCCTGTTCCACTAGAGTCTTGACCAGGCGGACAGCAGGTGCCTGGTCCTGAGCTTCCTGCCAGTCCTGTCGGGGCAGCGGATCCAGGTTCACCCGTTGTTGGTAGACGTGCACCTTCTCAGTGAATGGCCGGTGAAATGCAGGCAACTCGATCTCTTCGAGGTCATCATCATCTGGCCCCTCTTCCGACAGGTGGGGCATCCGGGAGAGTGCATTGGCTTTGACGTTGGTACGGCCGGCCCGGTACTTGATGGTGAAATCGTAGTTGGCTAACCTGGTCACCCACCGCTGCTCCAACGCGCCCAGCTTGGCCGTATCTAGATGGGTCAGCAGGTTATTGTCTGTGTACGCGGTGAACTTGGCTGCTGCCAGGTAATGGCGGAAACGCTCGGTGATAGCCCACACCAGTGCCAAGAGCTCAAGCTTGAAGGAGATGTAGTTCTCAGGGTTCCTCTCAGTCGGTCGGAGTTTTCGGCTAGCATAAGCTATTACCTTTTCCCTTCTGTCTTGGACCTGGGATAGAACAGCCCCCAAGCCCACATTGCTGGCGTCGGTGTAGAGGATGAATGGGCGGCTGTAGTCAGGGTACGCTAGGATTTCCTCTCCGGTCAGGGCTGTTCTCAGCTGGCGGAAGGATTCCTCATGCTTTTCTTCCCACACCAATGGGGCTACTAGGGATCTACCACCCTTGGTCTGTCCTACGAGGAGGTCTTGCATGGGGGCAGCCATCTTTGTGTACCCCTTAATGAAGCGACGGTAATATCCCACCAGGCCCAGAAACTGCCTCACTTCCCTCACTGTGGTCGGTCTCGGCCAGTCTTGGATGGCGGTGATCTTCTCGGGGTTGGGGGCGACACCTTCCGCACCAACCACATGTCCTAGGTACTGCACTCTGGGTTTCAGCAGATGACACTTTGAGGGCTTCAACTTCATCCCATACTTGGCAAGGGACGCGAACACCTCGGCTAGGTGCTCCAGGTGGGCTTCATACGTCTGTGAGTACACAATCACATCATCCAAGTACAGCAAAACGGTCCCATAGGCAGTCTTCTCTCGGTCTTCCGGTGCCACGGCCACTTGCCAGTACCCGCTGGTGAGGTCAAGGGTGGAGAAGTAGTTAGCGGTTCTCAGCGAGGCCAGGGACTCTTTGATGCGGGGCAGAGGGTAAGCATCCTTATGCGTTATCTGGTTAATCTTCCGGTAATCCACACACATCCGCATGGTGCCATCCTTCTTCTTAACCAGCACCAACGGAGCGGCCCAGGGACTACAGCTGTCCCTAATAACCTCTGCCTCCTTCATGTTCCTCAACATGTCTTTGGCGCATTGGTAGTGCGCAGGGGGAATAGGCCTGTATCTCTCTTTAATAGGGGAGTGTGTACCGGTAGGGATGTGGTGTTGAACCCCTTTAATCTGCCCAAAATCTAGAGGGTGCTTGCTAAAAACCCGCTCATACTCCTGTACCACCCGGTATACCCCTTCCTTGTGGTGTATGGGGGTATCATCAGTGCCGACATGTAGCTCTCGATACCACTCGCCTAACTCCCCCAGGGATGAGTGGGAACCGGCAGCAGGCGGTGTGACCGGGGGAACGGCTTCATGGATCGTGTGGGGATCTAGAGTGAACAATTTGGCAAGGGTAGCGTACCGGGTGGTGCATGAATGCACACATATTGGTTTTATAATCTTATTGTATTACTTTATATTCTTATTTCACTTGTGCATATCTCCACCATAATCCTGGCTAAGAAATATAGCTTTTTTTGGGGTACACAGGTAGTAAGGTCTTCTTTCTATTTCTTTAGGGGTGATATAGCCTGGTGGAACTCTAGACCTCTAACATTATATATGCACCCTTTTTCTTTATGGTTCTTGGACACCTTATAACATTCTTCCATACATATATATCTTTCTCATAAATTATAAATAATTAGGCATTTTTATATATTTTATTTACATTTTCATAAATAACTTTTTACAAAGCATGGGGGACATTCTCACATACATATAATTTTCATGTACGCATTCTGAAAATTTACGCATAAACCGTACACACTCCTTTTTGTAACAATTTCTATAACTCATTCGCTGAACTCTCATCCCGGATATTCATTCTTACACCGAATTTCCTGTTATAACACAACATTCATGATTTTTATTCAATTTATTTTTATTTTTTAGGTTTATTAGTAGTGATGAGCGAGTACTAAAAAGCTCGGGTGCTCGAAGCTCGGGCCGAGCCTCCCAAGATACTCGTGTACTCGGCCCGAGCACCGAGCCCAATGTTATCCTATGGGAGACCCGAGTATTTTTGTGAAATGACCACCGGCAGCATGTAGAAACCCTAAAAATGGCACAAAAGTCTCCGAAGAGTGCTCAAATGACATGGCAACAGCATGGGGAAGACCCCTTGAAGCATTTATCACTCAAAAGTCACAGCTGTGAATAATTTTGTCCACGTTTTACGCCATTTTTACGGACTCACCAGAAAACCTTCCAAAATGACACCAAAATGATTTTTCATAGCGGAAATGTTAAGGGCACATACCCAATAGTGAGATAGAGCTAATGTATGTTACTTTTTGAGATCAATACATGAAAGATTTTACGTAAAACATTGTGTGGCACTCCGATGTCCCTGAGAAGAGACGTACATAAAGGCCTCTGAGTCTAATGTGCCCATTTTGAGGAACTGAGTCTTTGTAGTATTTTCCTTTGCCAGGGCAGTCCAAAATTGTGAGGTTCACCAATGCCCCTGCATACAGACGTGCATGATGGCCTGTAAACCTGAAGTGCCCATTGTAAGGAAGTGGGTCTATTGTAGTATAGCCCTTAGGCAGGGCAGCCAAAAATTGGGAGGCTCCACGTTGTCCCTGGATAGAGACGTGCATGAGGGCCTCAAAACATTAAGTGTCCAGTGTCAGGAAGTGGGTGTATTATAGCATAGCCCTTAGGCAGGGCAGCCAAAAATTGGGAGGCTCTACGTTGTCCCTGGATAGAGACGTGCATGAGGGCCTGTAAACCTGAAGTGCCCATTGGAAGGAAGTGGGTCTTTTGTAGTATAGCCCTTTGGCAGGGCAGCCAAAAATTGGGAGGCTCCACGTTGTCCCTGGATAGAGACGTGCATGAGGGCCTGTAAACCTGAAGTGCCCATTGGAAGGAAGTGGGTCTTTTGTAGTATAGCCCTTTGGCAGGGCAGCCAAAAATTGGGAGGCTCCACGTTGTCCCTGGATAGAGACATGCATGAGGGCCTCAAAACATTAAGTGTCCATTGTCAGGAAGTGGGTGTATTATAGTATAGCCCTTAGGCAGGGCAGCCAAAAATTGGGAGGCTCCACGTTGTCCCTGGATAGAGACGTGCATGAGGGCCTGTAAACCTGAAGTGCCCATTGGAAGGAAGTGGGTCTTTTGTAGTATAGCCCTTTGGCAGGGCAGCCAAAAATTGGGAGGCTCCACGTTGTCCCTGGATAGAGACGTGCATGAGGGCCTCAAAACATTAAGTGTCCATTGTCAGGAAGTGGGTGTATTATAGTATAGCCCTTTGGCAGGGCAGCCAAAAATTGGGAGGCTCCACGTTGTCCCTGGATAGAGACGTGCATGAGGGCCTCAAAACATTAAGTGTCCATTGTCAGGAAGTGGGTGTATTATAGTATAGCCCTTAGGCAGGGCAGCCAAAAATTGGGAGGCTCCACGTTGTCCCTGGATAGAGACGTGCATGAGGGCCTCAAAACATTAAGTGTCCATTGTCAGGAAGTGGGTCTTTTGTAGTATAGCCCTTTGGCAGGGCAGCCAAAAATTGGGAGGCTCCACGTTGTCCCTGGATAGAGACGTGCATGAGGGCCTGAAAACATTAAGTGTCCATTGTCAGGAAGTGGGTGTATTATAGTATAGCCCTTAGGCAGGGCAGCCAAAAATTGGGAGGCTCCACGTTGTCCCTGGATAGAGACGTGCATGAGGGCCTCAAAACATTAAGTGTCCATTGTCAGGAAGTGGGTCTTTTGTAGTATAGCCCTTTGGCAGGGCAGCCAAAAATTGGGAGGCTCCACGTTGTCCCTGGATAGGGACGTGCATGAGGGCCTCAAAACATTAAGTGTCCATTGTCAGGAAGTGGGTGTATTATAGTATAGCCCTTTGGCAGGGCAGCCAAAAATTGGGAGGCTCCACGTTGTCCCTGCATAGAGACGTGCATGAGGGCCTCAAAACATTGTTCCCATTGCAAAGGAGCGGGTCTCCTGTCGTTGTAATGTCCATTCTGCAAAGAATGGGCGAAAAAAATTACCACTGGGGGTATACCTGAAACAAAGGCCTAACTCTTGTAACGGTCATCATGGTGGCGCATGAGGAGAAGGAGGAGCAGTCCAGCGATTATCCAAAGTCCAGAAGTGTGTACCCATGGGTGACTGGAGGTACATGGCAAATTCCCGTTACAAACTTTAAATTCCGCTCTCATTTGCTGGTGGTGTGGTGAAGTCTGGCCCAATCCAACCCTTGTTCATCTTGATCAGAGTCAGCCTGTCAGCATTTTCAGTTGACAGGCGGGTGCGTTTATCTGTAATGATTCCACCTGCGGCACTAAAAACATGCTCTGACAAAACGCTAGCGGCAGGGCAGGCCAGGACTTCCAAGGCGTAGAGAGCCAATTCATGCCACGTGTCCACCTTGGATACCCAATAATTGTAAGGCACAGAGGAATGTCGGAGTACAGTTGTTCGATCTGCAAGGTACTCCTTGAGCATCTGGGCAAACTTAGGATTTCTTGTGGCACTACCCCGCACCTCAGGGGCTGTGGTACGTGAGGGGCTGAGAAAACTGTCCCACATCTTAAAGACTGTTCCCCTACCTCTGGCGGATTGGACTTGTGCCTCTCTCGGCTGTACGCCTTGGTTGTCCACTGATTCCTGACCTATGCCGCTAGCGTTTTGTGAGGGGAATGCTTTGCCTACTTCCGTGACTATGGCCTTCCGGAACTGCTGCATTTTGGTTGACCTCTCCGCCTCGGGAATAAGAGACATAAAGTTCTCCTTGTAGCGTGGGTCTAACAGTGTTACCAACCAGTAATGATTGTCGGCCAAGATGTTCTTAACGCGAGGGTCACGAGACAGGCAGCTTACCATAAAGTCAGCCATGTGCGCCAGACTCTTAACAGCCAGGACTTCAGTAGCCTGACCAACACGTTGACTGAACATGCTGTCCTCCTCCTCCTCCTCCTCCTCCTCCTCATCTACCCTGTCCTCTGGCCAGCCACGCTGAACCGAGGATATGACTGGTGTGCATGTCATATCCTCAATTTGGCCGGAGATTTGCTCCATGTCTTCATCCTCCTCCTCGTCATAGTCCTCCACTGCACGTTGTGATGAGACGAGGCTGGGCTGTGTGTTATCACCCACACCCACTACTGTTTCTTGCTGCAACTCATCGCGCTCCGCCTGCAATGCATCATGTTTGGTTTTGAGCAGAGACCGTTTTAGAAGGCAGAGTAGCGGTATGGTGACGCTAATAATGGCGTCATCTTATACCTTTATGATGTTATTGTTTATTCTAAAGCAAACAAGATTTTAGGGTGTATAAAAAGGGAGATTAGATCCGGTGATCCCAACGTATTGTTAACCCTCTATAAATCACTTGTAAGGCCACATCTGGAATATGGGGTAAAGTCCTGAACAGGTTGATAACCATTGGTTTGAGCATGGTAGGGTGTAGTGCGCATCTTCCTGCATCCGCCATAACCTTCCCTTAGGATATACTGTGCCCTTATCAGATTGGTTGTACAAGGTTGCTTCTCTTATTGGATGGATTTCAAGCTGCATGGATAATGTTCATTTAAATGATGTGGATAGAAAGACTGAAGATATCTACATGTAGTCCATCATGAATCAATACTATTTTACACAGTCATAAGCAGCCCATGGGCATTCACCTGCATTCAAACCAATAACAGCTCATAGACCAGACAATCCATCTACCACTGGACCAAAGACAGGAAGTTAAATCCACTGCCTGCGGTAACCAACTTAATCCTATAGGCTACTCACACAACAAACCCAACAGAAAGGAAAAAAACATGGCTTCGATTATCCATCCAATGAAAACGCATAACCATTGTGAGCCATTGGACAATGCAATTGGACACTTGGTGACATGGTGCACGGCCCAATGAATCAAGTCTTTACTTCATATTCACGGTTTAAGCCCTTGGGTTCTAATGTGCCCAGAGTACATATCCAGAAAGATTCTCTTTCTTTGAGCTAAACACAAGTCAACAATACATTGTAAGCAGATTCTATTACCAGTCCCACACCATTTTGTGACGCATAATCACACAGTGATCCAATTAACATTCCAAGTCATCGAACATGTCCAAGCCATACGCAGAGGAGGCAATAGAATTAGGAAGCTCAAAGAAAGGGAATCTTTCTGGATATATACTCTGGGCACATTGGAACCCAAAGGCTTAAACCATGAATATGAAGTACAGACTTGATTCATTGGGCCATGCATGGACATAATGGACATAATTCTAATAGGCAGGACAGGTAATAAGGAGCACAAGTTATATGCTAAAATGTGTTGTGTGACAAGACAGACACAGGAAAGGACATGATAACAGGTGTAGGGACCAACAAGGTGAGACAAGGGGTATCAGGATAGGGTCAAGTAGGTATGAATGTAGTAATGGGGCAGGCATAGAGAATTGTATGTGAATGTGAATTACAATAAATCACTAAGGAAAGGAATATGTGAGTGTGTGCCTAATGTAAACTAATATTGTACTGGCAAAATTATAGATGGAAAGGGAGAAGGGGAGGGGGGGAGAGAGGAGGCTGTAATTGACTACAAGGGTATGAGTTATGAGTGATCATAGGGATAGTGTTACATAAGTGGAAATACCTATGGAGGACCGGATGTGTAAGCGCATACCTTATACAAACCTATAGAGTGCTGATGGGTGAGAGTGTGATGTTAGATATAAGACATCCTATAGTGAATAGTGAGCCGTAATCAAGTGCAACAGGGATATTTCACGTGACTATGGGAACCTGGAAGGTAAAGAAAGGGGAGAAAAAACTGTTAGACAAGGTAATCAGACATAATGTAACCAGTTGATCAGACATGATCACCTGGTTTGAGACCCCCTGCCTTACACTATATAGATATCATGTTCATTCCCCATCTATCTTGCTCAGGAGAGCATCTCCCTCCCCCGGCACCAAGAGCAGCTCATACTGAATTGTTACATTGACTAGTAACACTGCACACAGAAATGCACCTTAATATTCCACTGTTAACCCTTTCCTCCCAGCAGTAACACACAACTCCTCACCTTGATATCATGGTGATTTATGGTCAGAATGACTTCAATGCGATCAGTGATTTCTATTCTAGCTCTGCTCACATAGATTTTATATCCACACTCAACTATAGGCCGTTCTTCATATTTTGGGGGCTTTTAGTCAGATATACTAGTTTGTGCCTGTATAGTATTGGTGTAGATGGGAGTGTAGGGCATGGGTTACATGGCACTGTGGTGGAATACTGATGGGAGGTATTGGTGCTGTGTTTGATGCTTCTACTGGGTATTTTCCTACAAATACTGGAACAGCTCACTGCTTAGAATGATCCTTCCCAGCTCTATAATATATTATATATACCCCACAATGCAGGCTCACACACACATTTGTCTCAAGTGTGTTGTAGGGACACAGATACAGTCTTGGTCATGTGACTAAAGGCTACTTTACACACTGCGATATCGGTCCCGATATCGCTAGTGTGGGTACCCGCCCCCATCTGTTGCGCGACACGGGCAAATCGCTGCCCATGCCGCACAACACCGACCAGACCCGTCACACATACTTACCTGCCCGGCGACGTCGCTGTGTCCGGCGAACCGCCTCCTTTCTAAGGGGGCGGTCCGTGCGGCGTCACAGCGACGTCACTGAGCGACCGCCCAATAGCAGCGGAGGGGCGGAGATGAGTGGCCGGAACATCCCGCCCACCTCCTTCCTTCCTCATAGCGGCTGGGAGGCAGGTAAGGAGAGGTTCCTCGTTTCTGCGGTGTCACACGGAGCGATGTGTGCTACCGCAGGAGCGACGAACTACATCGTTACTGCTGCAGTAACGATAATCGAGAATGGAGACCCATGTCACCGATGAGCGATTTTGCACGTTTTTGCAACGATGCAAAATCGCTCATCGGTATCACACGCAGCAACATCGCTAATGCGGCCGGATGTGCGTCACAAATTCCGTGACCCCAACGACTCCGCATTAGCGATGTCGCAGCGTGTAAAGCCCCCTTTAGTGGGAGTGGTGTACAGGGTCTTAGCAGTAAAGAGTATTCCATATTTCTGCCAGATACCCACAGAGATATTGAAATCTGAAAAAAGAGACTTCTGCTCATTGAAGGTAAGAACTGCTCACATAGCGTTCAACTCCACAGCAAACGAGTGCTCTAGCACTGGCATCTCAGCAGGGATATTCCCCTACTACACATGTGTGTCTAGGTCACTGTGACAGTTTACAGGACATAACTCAGGGCACCTAGACAGAAGGCAGAGGGACTACTTTCTATTTCTGGTGTAGAGCTTAGTACAATATATATATATTTATACTATTACATGGGACACATGTACCTTGTATTACCATTATTCGCTGTATATGAACCCCTTTTCTCCAGGCATTATTTGTCTATAGCATTTTTCACGAACCTGAGGCAACTGAGAACCCTTCAGTGAAGGAATTCCACTAACCCTCACAATACCTACCAGGGGCCTCCCTGCAGTAACTCAGGTAGTTGTACCCATTCTCTTTCCGCATTCTATGTGTTCTTCTTCTTTCTTCTTTTTTTTCTTTTTTCTTCTTTTTATTTCTATCATGTAGTTCAGGGGTTTATAGATATATGTCCTGCATCTCATATTTCCTTTAGTGGTGCTTCTTACCCATTCTCATATCATTTACCCTAGTATTTCATGATCCTGAGGCGACTGAGAACCCTTTAATAAAGGAATCCTTTTTCACCTGAATTGTCAAGTGATACTTACCAGTGACTATCACGTAATGTTACAGGTAGTTCCATTTTCTTCCTCTTCTTTCTCTCCTTTCTTCTTTGTCACACGGTCCATTGTGTTATAGCCCACGTGTCATGATAACACTTGTACCATCTTTTCATTTAGATTCCACCTACAATTATTTACCGATTCCAGTTCTGGAATAGGCTTTCATCATCTACTCACTAGAATTCTCAAGTTCATAAGGTACTGAGACATATACATGTTCACACCATTATAAAGAACAAAGTATAAACATTGAGGTTTTTCTCACACCCATGTTCCTGTGTTCTTTGATATGATATGTGTTCATTTCCTTCACTATATAGGATTGCAAGTTTTCCATTTGTACCTTAATGGCAATGACGCTATACAATTGAACACATATCATCCTGTTATCCATATAGGTGTGTATTTACCTGCTTGACTATTTTTGGTTGTTTGATCCAGAATGTTTCTCCAGATAGGTCATGTGGAAATTTTCTTTCCTCAGTACAAATGTTTTCACTATGGCTTTGGAAAATTTTTTTGTATGTGCATCATGGTCATTTGACCCATTGTACTCTCAAGTAGCAATATATTGTACTGTTATGTTGTACTATGTACTAATTACGTGTTTATATGGTTTTGTAACCCTTTATGATCTTAGATAACTTTATCCTTGATAAAGACCTAAAAACAAGCTCGAAACGTTGGATGAATTATCCTTTTGCACAAATAAAGAATTTTCAGCATTCTAAGAGTTCTTTTCTTACGTTATTGATCACTATAGTGTGCCAGAGCTATTTCTATTGAATTGACTCTTATTTTTTCTGAGCACCTGCTATATACACAGTGAGCCAGACATATTCAATTTTCATTCAGAAGGCAGAGGGAAGCCTTAGCAGCTGAGCCTATATCTTGGCTTGTGAGCATTAGAACAGGCCGGCGATTACAGGGTAACATGAAAAATGTCCAGCTTGCATTATGACTAGAACATGACAATATCCTTTTAAGTACTAACCTATGATGCGTTCCTAAGCAGTCGATGTTATATGTTCTACATTTCATTTTCTGCATACTTTCCAAGTAGTAGAATTTGCTTTGATATAGGCAACTGGATTTTCACAATGAAAAGGCAAAGGATAACGCCCGAAAAAGACGCCATACATTATGTCAGTGCCATCACTGACAAACCTGGATTGACCATGAAATACATCAATCCCCTTAAAGGTGAGTTAAAACAAGTTTTAACTAAATTGCCTTAATATTGTCATGCATTAGAATGACTGTCTTAGGTAATGATAAATATTTTCTACAGGAAGAGGAGTGTTTGCTGAAACTGAAATCGAAAAAGGGAGTTTTGTTGCAGAATATCGAGGTGAGCTCACGTATGCACTTACGATGGTAGACAACTACTCGAGATTTATGGTTGTGGTACAAGTCAAAGATCTAATGGCCCATACTGCAGCGAAGGTCTTCCAAGCACACTTATGCAGACCTCATGGCTACTCAGAGAGAGTCCTCACAGATCAAGGCACTGCCTTTGAAGCGGAAATCTTCAAGGACTTCTGCAGCTTTTACCGATGCAGGAAGATGCGTACTACACCCTACCATGCTCAAACCAATGGTTATCAACCTGCTCAGGACTTTACCCCATATTCCAGATGTGGCCTTACAAGTGATTTATAGAGGGGTAACAATACGTTGGGATCATCGGATCTAATCTCCCTTTTTATACACCCTAAAATCTTGTTTGCGTTAGAATAAACAATAACATCATAAAGGTATAGCAGTACCGTTTCAAAGTTTCGGTGTCCCAAGCAGCATTCCATCAGCCTCTGGAAGGTTCCTGGCAAATTGCACAGCTCGAAGGGCATGCTTTTGAACTCGCAGAGACCCATCGGGGTGGCAAAGGCGGTCTTCTCCCGGTCTGCCTCAGCAACGGACACTTGCCAATAGTGACTAGTGAGATCAAGGGTAGAAAAATAATTTGCAGTTGTCAATGCAGCTAGCTATTCCTCAATACAGGGGAGTGGTGCTGTCCTTCTTCTTTAACAGGACCAACGGAGCTGCCCAGAGGCTACAACTGTCACGGATAACCCCAGCCTCCTTCATGTTGCTCAACATGTCCTTGGTACACTGGTAATGTGCAGGTAGATTTGGCTTATATCTCTCTTTGATGGGTGGGTGTGCACTTGTGGGGATGTAGTGTTTGACCCCTTTTATTTTTCAAAAGTCTAGCGGATGTTTGCTGAAGACTTGCTCGTATTCTTGCACTAGCCTGTAGACCCCCTTCTTGTGATGTGAAGGTGTGGAGTCAGTGCCTACGTGTAATTCCTTACACCACTCCTCTGGCTGACTTGGTGAGCTGTCACTGAATGGGTGGGCTGAAGCAATGGTGGATGCTGCTGTTTGGATAGCATGTGTATCTACTGAGAACAGCTTATCAATGGTGGCAAATCGGAGCAGCTTAATCTTTTGCTCTCCGCAGTTCAACACTCTCATGGGCACTCTTCCCTTCCATATTAATGAATAAAACTATGATGTAAATAGCATATAGATACCCCACAAATGCAGATAAAAGTAGGTTATGGGAAAAGGGGGAAGAGAGAAACAGGAAAATAGTGGAATAAAGTATACCTTCCAGGTGGGAGAGGAAATGGCAGCACAGCCAGTGGAGGTGAAGCAAGGGGAGCCTGCAACTAAAGAGTTGAGAGCGTTATCACATGGTGACTGAGCCTGATTGTAACGGGAGCATAGAGGTGCCGATCCTGTCTTACCTGCGTTGGTGTAGAAGTGGGTGTCCTGTGGTGGAGTCAGCTATGTGCAGTGGTGGCCGTGGGTTCTTTTATGTGCGACCGTAGTAATAGCTGTGCCCACTTCCTGTATGGGAGTGGAATGCAGTGAGGCTAATGGAACGCACGCCTGCGCATTTGTGTTTAACGTCGCGCATGTGCAGAACGGAGAAAAGGCTGCGCTCACTTCCTAATGAAAGGGAGTGAGACGCAGCTGGGAAGGGAAGGGAAAAGATTAGGGTTTGGGGATGATGAAAGGGCTTTCTACGGGCAAGGATGGCAAAGGGTGGCAGTGACGGAAAGTCAGGCAGATGGTCCTGTCCTGTCCTGTCCGTCCGTCTTTTTGTATCATGAATTGGAAAGACTGCAAGGGGGAGGGGAGGTGCTTGTGCCCAAAAGGAGGAGTTATTCAGATTCATTGCAGTGGGCGGCGGCTGCAAAAAGCACCATTCTCCTTGTTTTTGCTCTGCAAAACAGCCTTTTCAAGGGTTTGGCTTGGGTGACAAAATGTCTTCTGTAGGCGTGGGTTTGTCTCCCTCTCCCTAAGATGTGTCCGGTATAGGCCAGGGTGCCACTCAAGGCCGTAACCAATTCGGGTTATAGCTTCTCGGCCTTTTGGCTAAGATCAAGTGTAGTTTCGGAGGACGCTACCTTGGTCGGTACTGGAAGGTGCCTGGGATTGCACGTCTGCCGGCCTTGAGGGAGTGTGTGCGCCTTCTGGTGACACATAGCCCTCTTGTGCCTGGACGGTTCCCAGGCAACGGGAGGCGATCACCTTTGTTATTTTGAAGTCCTACTGATAAACAGAAAAAAAATGAAAATCCAGTTGCCTATATCAAAGCAAATTCTACTACTTGTAAAGTATGCAGAAAATGAAATGTAGAACATATAACATCAACTGCTTAGGAACGCATCATAGGTTAGTACTTAAAAGGATATTGTCATGTTCTAGTCATAATGCAAGCTGGACATTTTTCATGTTACCCTGTAATCGCCGGCCTGTTCTAATGCTCACAAGCCAAGATATAGGCTCAGCTGCTAAGGCTTCCCTCTGCCTTCTGAATGAAAATTGAATATGTCTGGCTCACTGTGTATATAGCAGGTGCTCAGAAAAAATAAGAGTCAATTCAATAGAAATAGCTCTGGCACACTATAGTGATCAATAACGTAAGAAAAGAACTCTTAGAATGCTGAAAATTCTTTATTTGTGCAAAAGGATAATTCATCCAACGTTTCGAGCTTGTTTTTAGGTCTTTATCAAGGATAAAGTTATCTAAGATCATAAAGGGTTACAAAACCATATAAACACGTAATTAGTACATAGTACAACATAACAGTACAATATATTGCTACTTGAGAGTACAATGGGTCAAATGACCATGATGCACATACAAAAAAATTTTCCAAAGCCATAGTGAAAACATTTGTACTGAGGAAAGAAAATTTCCACATGACCTATCTGGAGAAACATTCTGGATCAAACAACCAAAAATAGTCAAGCAGGTAAATACACACCTATATGGATAACAGGATGATATGTGTTCAATTGTATAGCGTCATTGCCATTAAGGTACAAATGGAAAACTTGCAATCCTATATAGTGAAGGAAATGAACACATATCATATCAAAGAACACAGGAACATGGGTGTGAGAAAAACCTCAATGTTTATACTTTGTTCTTTATAATGGTGTGAACATGTATATGTCTCAGTACCTTATGAACTTGAGAATTCTAGTGAGTAGATGATGAAAGCCTATTCCAGAACTGGAATCGGTAAATAATTGTAGGTGGAATCTAAATGAAAAGATGGTACAAGTGTTATCATGACACGTGGGCTATAACACAATGGACCGTGTGACAAAGAAGAAAGGAGAGAAAGAAGAGGAAGAAAATGGAACTACCTGTAACATTACGTGATAGTCACTGGTAAGTATCACTTGACAATTCAGGTGAAAAAGGATTCCTTTATTAAAGGGTTCTCAGTCGCCTCAGGATCATGAAATACTAGGGTAAATGATATGAGAATGGGTAAGAAGCACCACTAAAGGAAATATGAGATGCAGGACATATATCTATAAACCCCTGAACTACATGATAGAAATAAAAAGAAGAAAAAAGAAAAAAAAGAAGAAAGAAGAAGAACACATAGAATGCGGAAAGAGAATGGGTACAACTACCTGAGTTACTGCAGGGAGGCCCCTGGTAGGTATTGTGAGGGTTAGTGGAATTCCTTCACTGAAGGGTTCTCAGTTGCCTCAGGTTCGTGAAAAATGCTATAGACAAATAATGCCCGGAGAAAAGGGGTTCATATACAGCGAATAATGGTAATACAAGGTACATGTGTCCCATGTAATAGTATAAATATATATATATTGTACTAAGCTCTACACCAGAAATAGAAAGTAGTCCCTCTGCCTTCTGTCTAGGTGCCCTGAGTTATGTCCTGTAAACTGTCACAGTGACCTAGACACACATGTGTAGTAGGGGAATATCCCTGCTGAGATGCCAGTGCTAGAGCACTCGTTTGCTGTGGAGTTGAACGCTATGTGAGTAGTTCTTACCTTCAATGAGCAGAAGTCTCTTTTTTCAGATTTCAATATCTCTGTGGGTATCTGGCAGAAATATGGAATACTCTTTACTGCTAAGACCCTGTACATCACTCCCACTAAAGGGGGCTTTACACGCTGCGACATCGCTAATGCGGAGTCGTTGGGGTCACGGAATTTGTGACGCACATCCGGCCGCATTAGCGATGTTGCTGCGTGTGATACCGATGAGCGATTTTGCATCGTTGCAAAAACGTGCAAAATCGCTCATCGGTGACATGGGTCTCCATTCTCGATTATCGTTACTGCAACAGTAACGATGTAGTTCGTCGCTCCTGCGGTAGCACACATCGCTCCGTGTGACACCGCAGAAACGAGGAACCTCTCCTTACCTGCCTCCCAGCCGCTATGAGGAAGGAAGGAGGTGGGCGGGATGTTCCGGCCACTCATCTCCGCCCCTCCGCTGCTATTGGGCCGTCGCTCAGTGACGTCGCTGTGACGCCGCACGGACCGCCCCCTTAGAAAGGAGGCGGTTCGCCGGACACAGCGACGTCGCCGGGCAGGTAAGTATGTGTGACGGGTCTGGTCGGTGTTGTGCGGCATGGGCAGCGATTTGCCCGTGTCGCGCAACAGATGGGGGCGGGTACCCACACTAGCGATATCGGGACCGATATCGCAGTGTGTAAAGTAGCCTTTAGTCACATGACCAAGACTGTATCTGTGTCCCTACAACACACTTGAGACAAATGTGTGTGTGAGCCTGCATTGTGGGGTATATATAATATATTATAGAGCTGGGAAGGATCATTCTAAGCAGTGAGCTGTTCCAGTATTTGTAGGAAAATACCCAGTAGAAGCATCAAACACAGCACCAATACCTCCCATCAGTATTCCACCACAGTGCCATGTAACCCATGCCCTACACTCCCATCTACACCAATACTATACAGGCACAAACTAGTATATCTGACTAAAAGCCCCCAAAATATGAAGAACGGCCTATAGTTGAGTGTGGATATAAAATCTATGTGAGCAGAGCTAGAATAGAAATCACTGATCGCATTGAAGTCATTCTGACCATAAATCACCATGATATCAAGGTGAGGAGTTGTGTGTTACTGCTGGGAGGAAAGGGTTAACAGTGGAATATTAAGGTGCATTTCTGTGTGCAGTGTTACTAGTCAATGTAACAATTCAGTATGAGCTGCTCTTGGTGCCGGGGGAGGGAGAAGCTCTCCTGAGCAAGATAGATGGGGAATGAACATGATATCTATATAGTGTAAGGCAGGGGGTCTCAAACCAGGTGATCATGTCTGATCAACTGGTTACATTATGTCTGATTACCTTGTCTAACAGTTTTTTCTCCCCTTTCTTTACCTTCCAGGTTCCCATAGTCACGTGAAATATCCCTGTTGCACTTGATTACGGCTCACTATTCACTATAGGATGTCTTATATCTAACATCACACTCTCACCCATCAGCACTCTATAGGTTTGTATAAGGTATGCGCTTACACATCCGGTCCTCCATAGGTATTTCCACTTATGTAACACTATCCCTATGATCACTCATAACTCATACCCTTGTAGTCAATTACAGCCTCCTCCCTCCCCCCTCCCCTTCTCCCTTTCCATCTATAATTTTGCCAGTACAATATTAGTTTACATTAGGCACACACTCACATATTCCTTTCCTTAGTGATTTATTGTAATTCACATTCACATACAATTCTCTATGCCTGCCCCATTACTACATTCATACCTACTTGACCCTATCCTGATACCCCTTGTCTCACCTTGTTGGTCCCTACACCTGTTATCATGTCCTTTCCTGTGTCTGTCTTGTCACACAACACATTTTAGCATATAACTTGTGCTCCTTATTACCTGTCCTGCCTATTAGAATTATGTCCATTATGTCCATGCATGGCCCAATGAATCAAGTCTGTACTTCATATTCATGGTTTAAGCCTTTGGGTTCCAATGTGCCCAGAGTATATATCCAGAAAGATTCCCTTTCTTTGAGCTTCCTAATTCTATTGCCTCCTCTGCGTATGGCTTGGACATGTTCGATGACTTGGAATCTTAATTGGATCACTGTGTGATTATGCGTCACAAAATGGTGTGGGACTGGTAATAGAATCTGCTTACAATGTATTGTTGACTTGTGTTTAGCTCAAAGAAAGAGAATCTTTCTGGATATGTACTCTGGGCACATTAGAACCCAAGGGCTTAAACCGTGAATATGAAGTAAAGACTTGATTCATTGGGCCGTGCACCATGTCACCAAGTGTCCAATTGCATTGTCCAATGGCTCACAATGGTTATGCGTTTTCATTGGATGGATAATCGAAGCCATGTTTTTTTCCTTTCTGTTGGGTTTGTTGTGTGAGTAGCCTATAGGATTAAGTTGGTTACCGCAGGCAGTGGATTTAACTTCCTGTCTTTGGTCCAGTGGTAGATGGATTGTCTGGTCTATGAGCTGTTATTGGTTTGAATGCAGGTGAATGCCCATGGGCTGCTTATGACTGTGTAAAATAGTATTGATTCATGATGGATTTCAGACTACATGTAGATATCTTCAGTCTTTCTATCCACATCATTTAAATGAACATTATCCATGCAGCTTGATGCCTTGTGGACTCGGTCTAGGGACTTTGGCTTCAACTAGAGGATCACTTGGCTACATGGCTTCAATCTAGGGGCTCCAATTCCGATTGGAGATCATAACCGCAATCTAGGGATTTCGACTCCGGCTGCCAGGATTATACCATATCATCATACCAGAGACTACTTAAGGAAGAAACCCAGGTTGGACAATTTTGTCACCTGGCTACAGACTTTGCAGACCTCAGCCAGCTTCCTAAATCTGGCGCTATTCTATTGTCGGTGGGTGCCCGACAAATTACACAGCTATGTAAAATTTTGGTTTATGAAACTTCAAATCCAGTGACTGATTATTATGTTTTCTAATGTCCTGATTTAAAAAAAAAAAAAATATTTTTTTTTTAACCATCAAATATTGATTTTGTACAATCCATGTGTGAAGTTACATACAAGTGACATGAACAAGAAAAATACTTATTGTAACCAAAAATATTCACAATTTTATATATAAAATACATTTATTTATTGTACAGTCATTCTGCAACTTTATTAGAAATTTATTCTTGCACTTTTTCCTTTTCTCTAAATCCCCCTTTTCTCTTATAGAAGGCCTGTGGATCTTCTCTGTGAAGCATCCGGCAATCATGTTCACGTTTCATTTACTTTGGTATCGTCGTTCCATCTCCTTGATATTCCGATGAAAACCTTCTTGTTCTTCCCACCAGCACCAAGGTTTTCAGACAAGTAGTCCAAATAGGAATGTAAAAAATGTAACTTCAAATTCATTAGACAACCCAAGGCTTTGAAACGTTTCAGCATGTTCTCCACGATGGACTTAAATTTTGATTCTTTGTTGTTACCTAGAAACGTATTTATTGCTTCTTTCAAAGAGTCCCAAGCCCTTTTTTCAACAGTTTTCATTATTGTTTAAAACACGTCATCCTTCATTCATGGGTTTCTGAATATCCGAACCCACAAAAATGCTTTTGTGCTGCCCCTGTGCCAGCAGCCGCCGTTGGTCGGATCCAGACCTTCTAAGAGAGTGGCTCGACCCGGGGGTCTCGCGGACATGTCGAATAAAAGGAGGAATGTAGATGTATGGGCTAGGCCGTATTAAGTTTGTGACGCCACCAACGGTGTGTGGTGAGGTGGGACACCACCGCTGCCGTTATGGGATACCCGGGAGAGATGTAGTGGCAGCTGGATGTTAACCCCTCCGTGTGTAGGGATGATTGCCCCGGGGCCCAGTGTCTTTGTGCAGGGTATGGTGATGGCAAGGGCCGGCGCGCCTGAGCAAGCAGGGGGATGTTTGGTTACTCACAGTAAATGAATCACACGAGTCTTTCGGTAAACCAAAGGTGCTGGTGGCCTGCCGCCCCGGCCGGTTGCATTCAGGTCCCCCACCCAGGCTGGTGGTCGCTGTCCTTTACTCTGCACTTGTTTTTGTGTATGGTGGACTGCCTGGTCTGGAACTCAGGAGTCCGCTCCCGGCTGGATATGGCCTAAGGAGCCGTGCCCGCAGGCGCTGGCCCGTGGGATCTAAGGGCCCTGGCGGTGGCCTTATCCCTATCAGTGGGCTGTTGTCTTCTTTGAGGGACTTTAGGTGGGATAGGACCTATAATCCTGCCCTCAATCATTTAATTAGCTAGGCCGCTGGTTTCGGTCCTGGCTTCAGGGTCCTAGGTGACTAGGGTTTCAGGTCGGCTGTGTGTTTCCTAAGTGAGGAAAGGTGTTGTGCGGGGGCCTATCTGTAACTACCTGGTTTTGCCAGGGCATCACACCTTCCTTCAGACTTGATTCTGACAGTCCCTGAAACTTGGTACACAGGTACTTAAACATCTCTCCTTCTTTCAGTAGCGCTTTCACAAACAGCTTCATCAGTCCAAGCTTACAGTGGAGTGGTGGCAAGAGAACTTTAGGTGGGATCAACTAAGCTTTATGCAACAATGTTCTTGAGTCCCGGTTACAAAGATGTTCTTGTTGGCCAATTTTTTTTGCTCCAGTGAAGAGTCCTAACCTGGCTTTCCAATTCACACAAAAAGCATGTGTTCTGCCTTCTTTTACGTAATGCTGTGAATCTCTAGCATACAGCTAAACCCTAGTTCACATTTCAAATAAACAGACTGTGGAGTTCAATAGCCTTGATTTATTAGCTGGTAACGTGAACTTGATTGCAGTATACATGGAATATACAGTGAATATAGGAATATCCAAGATGCAGTTGAAGACAGAATACGGTATATCCAAGATACTGTTTTATACGGGTAAAAACTATAACAAGAAAATGATTACAGTCAGTACAGTGTTAATACAGAGTTAACATAGCATAACAGTACATGAGATGCAGTTCTTACGAGAATGTAGGTGAAAGGTCACTGCATCTGCAATACATAGAAATCTTATCTAGACAAACAAGACAGGGATGACACTAAAGGTGTAGAAGTACAATGTACAATGCATTTACTACACTCTTCCATCTAGGATTCTATCACTAACACATGTAATTTGCTTTGCTCACCGGATTACACTAGGCAGGGGTGAATGTACAGAGAGGTAAGTCGGCATGTCCTTTCCTGACAAATCCAAAGAGAAAATGGCTGCAGGCTTCTTCTCAGCTCAGGGAGGCATTCCTTACCCAGAATACATTTAGCTTAAAGGGAAACTCAGCAATTCAAAAGAATAACAATGACCTCTAGGGGTTGTAACAGAAATTTCAATGAATGACTATTAGCAGGCTGCCATGAGGCAGAACAGCATGGGTATTTAATATATCCTCCTTGCTGCCCAAGAAGCAATGAGAACATTTTTAGACCACCACATATTGACCATCCATGCTCCTTGTAGTTAAGTTTCTTGAGAATAAAGTCTAAATTCTCACAGCTTTCTTCCAAGTGCATAGCATGTGTGACGCCCTGGACTAGCCAGGTAGTCACAAACACAAAATCACACACACCCCCTCCCCTGGATAGTCTACATCAGTCACACAAAATCCTTGTTGCCTCCTCCAGGGTCTGATGTCCACACCAGGTGGGGCGGAGCCAGGCGGTTGGCCCCACCCACCGAGGAGTTCACAGGCCTGGAGGCGGGAAAAAGCAGTTAGTTTAGTTTTGTAGTGGAAAGTGAGAGGAGAGAAACTGTTAGTGTCTGGGTAGGAGCCCAGGCACTGTCAGCAAGGTCGGCAGACGGTGGTGGCCGTCTGCAGGAGGTGGTACAAGTCAGCTGAACCGTAGGACCGGGGACGGGCGGTGACCCGAGGGGAACTGAACCGGTGAGCGGATCTGTACCAAGCACAAAGGCAGGGCCATTGGACCCTGACCAGGCTAGGAGCCGCCGACAATGGTCAAATCCGAGAGTGACCGGAATCCCAGGGGTTCCCTAACACCCAAGACCCGACAGAAGGCAACCGTCCACACCGTGAGGATAAAAAGCCACCGCCATAGGCTAGAGATCCAAGGGCCAGCGCCTGCGGGCAAACGGGCTCCCTCGGTATGTACACCCCAGCCATCCAGCCTCCCCGTACCGCCACCGGGCCCCGGGATCACCAACCCCTACCCACGGAGGGGGAACCAACATCCTAGCTGCTCCCTGCCATCGCTCCCGGGATCCCCGTCACCAGCAGTGGTGGTGCCCATTATCACCACGACCTGTGGGTGACGTCACTAACTATCTCCCCAAACAAACCACCCCCTTTTCACTCGTGGGCGAGGAGCGCTGCTCGAGTCCCCGGATCTGGCCCTCCGCTCGAGCCACCGAGCAGCAGCAGCAGCAGAAGTCCCCGAACCCGAGCGTAGCGTGCGTGGCCCCTCTGCCCGCGACACATGCCCTACACACACTGAAGAATACTTACTGCCATTGAGCAGTAGCACAGCTTTCAGACTTTTTGGATGAAACAATGACGTGTCTCCACTCGCTCACATTGTACTTAATGTTACATTTTCCATCAGCACAGGAACATCGCTTGAATACACTAGAGCACCATCTTCAGAAAAGTATGGAGGGAATCTTTTCAGAATTCTAACCTTTTGGAAACCTATTGTCACGCTCTCCGGGTCCCCTGCTTCGCTCCCCGGCTCCTCTGGCAGACATCCCCCGCTCCACGGTCTCCAGCCTCCACCACCTGCGGTCCCCAGGCGGCCCGGTCCCCGCTCCCGGCGCCCGTCGGCAGCCCTGCTCCAGGCCGGCTCCCCTGCTTCCTATACACCGCTCCCTGCCCTGGCTTCTGGCACCCGGGCCTCGCGCATGCGCATTAGGGCGCGCGCGCGGTCATTGACCCTCTCTTAAAGGGCCAGCGTCCACTGACAGGAAATTGAACACACAGGTACAGGGTATAAAGGGGTTTAATGTCCAAGTGGGCGGGGCCTGTTCTTCGTGTTTCCTAAGCTAGGAGTCAGGTCTCCTTGTGTCTCTGTGATATACTTACCTATCTCTCTTCTAGAGCCGCTCCTGCCTCGCCATCCGGTCCTGCCGATTCCCGAACCCCGAACGCTGACTATCTGCCATCCCGTCAGTCCGTACCATCTCTGATCCCTGTGGTGACCCGTCCTCTCGCTCCATCGGTTCCGGACTCTGCCTGACATCTCGGCCTCCGAACCTGAGCTCCGTCACCCGGACTACCATCAGTGACTCCGTGGTCCCAGGGACTTCTCCATTCCACTCTTTTGCACGGACTGTCCTGCTACCCGTAGTGCTCCGGCTACCGGACCCCTTGCCTTCATTAAGGTGTTCGGCCCAGTGGATCCACCTCCTGGGTCTGCCCGTCCACCTGGCCCTAACACCTATAGAATCAGTGTTTGTGAAAAAACTGTGCGTGATGATATTTTTTCAATATTTTTACTGAGTCCAATGATCAAAAGTATGAAAAAAATCACATCTTTCAAAAATTTTTACCCTTGGAAACCTGTGTTATTATTACTATGCACGAGCCCTAAATTGTCTGAAAAACAACAAATATGCTGGTTGGATAGACCTTGACCCCACAATTCAACGGCCACAATTAAGGAGAAAAGTGCTAAGAGAGTTAAATTTGCCCCTGAAATAACCCATGATACGGGCCAAGGAGGGACACACCATTTTGATCCGAAAATAGCCCAACACCATGAGAGACGGGCAAATCCGTGAAAAGACAAAGTTCCAAGCTACAACTGACGCAGGATCTACAGCACATACGCCCATTGTAATTGTTCATGATTTCCGGCCACTACGCATTTCAGCCTTCAGGGACCTGGTAATTCGAATGCTATGTCCAGGAGTAGAGATGAGCGAACCGGTCCCGGTTCGGCTCGAGGTCGGTTCGCCGAACGGAGCTCCCGTTCGAGTTCGGCTCGTCGAACGTTCGACGAACCGAACTCGAGCCAATAGGAAACAATGGCAGGCAATCACAAACACAGTAAAACACCTAGAAAACACCCTCAAAGGTGTCCAAAAGGTGACAAACAACTCACAACACAACACAAACACATGGGAAAGTGACAAGGACATATACTCATGCGAAAACAAAACAGCTGGACAAGGAAAAAGAGGAGGACACACAGATATAGGCATGGCACGCCATTCTAAAATCATGTAAAACACCGCAAGGTGACTCCAAGCGGAGTCTCCCTTTTTTCCAAAAATTGGGCCCCACACACACCCACCCCTTCAGTGGCAGCAGTTGTGCCCCAGTTGTACACTTCACAGCTACATTTGCATCAAGCACATTCAAAAATACGCTATTCTTAACCGTCCCCAGGATGACACCGGGGTAAGTAGCAAAGTCTTTCCTGATCCCAGCTCTGTTCATCTTGGCTTCTTTTAAAAACACAGCAAGCAAGGGTTACTCCAAGCGGAGTCTCCCTTTTTTCCAAAAATTGGGCCACACAGACACCCACCCCATCAGTGGCAGCACTTGGGCCCTAGTTGCAAACAGGATGTTTTGATTTGCATCAAGCAAATTCAAAAATACGCCATAATTAACCGTCCCCAGGATGACACCGGGGTAGGTAGCAAAGTCTTTCCTGATCCCAGCTCTGTTCATCTTGGCTTCTTTTAAAAACACAGCAAGCAAGGGTTACTCCAAGCGGAGTCTCCCTTTTTTCCAAAAATTGGGCCACACAGACACCCACCCCATCAGTGGCAGGACTTGGGCCCTAGTTGCAAACAGGATGTTTTGATTTGCATCAAGCACATTCAAAAATACGCCATTCTTATCCGTCCCCAGGATGACACCGGGGTAGGTAGATAAAGTCTTTGCTGACCCATGACTTGTTCATCTTGGCTTCTTTTAAAAACACAGCAAGCAAGGGTTACTCCAAGCGGAGTCTCCCTTTTTTCCAAAAATTGGGCCACACAGACACCCACCCCATCAGTGGCAGCACTTGGGCCCTAGTTGCAAACAGGATGTTTTGATTTGCATCAAGCACATTCAAAAATACGCCATAATTAACCGTCCCCAGGATGACACCGGGGTAGGTAGCAAAGTCTTTCCTGATCCCAGCTCTGTTCATCTTGGCTTCTTTTAAAAACACAGCAAGCAAGGGTTACTCCAAGCGGAGTCTCCCTTTTTTCCAAAAATTGGGCCACACAGACACCCACCCCATCAGTGGCAGCACTTGGGCCCTAGTTGCAAACAGGATGTTTTGATTTGCATCAAGCACATTCAAAAATACGCCATAATTAACCGTCCCCAGGATGACACCGGGGTAGGTAGCAAAGTCTTTCCTGATCCCAGCTCTGTTCATCTTGGCTTCTTTTAAAAACACAGCAAGCAAGGGTTACTCCAAGCGGAGTCTCCCTTTTTTCCAAAAATTGGGCCACACAGACACCCACCCCATCAGTGGCAGCACTTGGGCCCTAGTTGCAAACAGGATGTTTTGATTTCCATCAAGCACATTCCAAAATTCGCCATAATTAACCGTCCCCAGGATGACACCGGGGTAGGTAGCAAAGTCTTTCCTGATCCCAGCTCTGTTCATCTTGGCTTCTTTTAAAAACACAGCAAGCAAGGGTTACTCCAAGCGGAGTCTCCCTTTTTTCCAAAAATTGGGCCACACAGACACCCACCCCATCAGTGGAAGCACTTGGGCCCTAGTTGCAAACAGGATGTTTTGATTTGCATCAAGCACATTCAAAAATACGCCATAATTAACCGTCCCCAGGATGACACCGGGGTAGGTAGCAAAGTCTTTCCTGATCCCAGCTCTGTTCATCTTGGCTTCTTTTAAAAACACAGCAAGCAAGGGTTACTCCAAGCGGAGTCTCCCTTTTTTCCAAAAACTGGGCCACACAGACACCCACCCCATCAGTGGCAGCACTTGGGCCCTAGTTGCAAACAGGATGTTTTGATTTGCATCAAGCACATTCAAAAATACGCCATAATTAACCGTCCCCAGGATGACACCGGGGTAGGTAGCAAAGTCTTTCCTGATCCCAGCTCTGTTCATCTTGGCTTCTTTTAAAAACACAGCAAGCAAGGGTTACTCCAAGCGGAGTCTCCCTTTTTTCCAAAAATTGGGCCCCACACACACCCACCCCTTCAGTGGCAGCAGTTGTGCCCCAGTTGTACACTTCACAGCTACATTTGCATCAAGCACATTCAAAAATACGCTATTCTTAACCGTCCCCAGGATGACACCGGGGTAGGTAGCAAAGTCTTTCCTGATCCCAGCTCTGTTCATCTTGGCTTCTTTTAAAAACACAGCAAGCAAGGGTTACTCCAAGTGGAGTCTCCCTTTTTTCCAAAAATTGGGCCACACAGACACCCACCCCATCAGTGGCAGCACTTGGGCCCTAGTTGCAAACAGGATGTTTTGATTTGCATCAAGCACATTCAAAAATACGCCATAATTAACCGTCCCCAGGATGACACCGGGGTAGGTAGCAAAGTCTTTCCTGATCCCAGCTCTGTTCATCTTGGCTTCTTTTAAAAACACAGCAAGCAAGGGTTACTCCAAGCGGAGTCTCCCTTTTTTCCAAAAATTGGGCCCCACACACACCCACCCCTTCAGTGGCAGCAGTTGTGCCCCAGTTGTACACTTCACAGCTACATTTGCATCAAGCACATTCAAAAATACGCTATTCTTAACCGTCCCCAGGATGACACCGGGGTAGGTAGCAAAGTCTTTCCTGATCCCAGCTCTGTTCATCTTGGCTTCTTTTAAAAACACAGCAAGCAAGGGTTACTCCAAGCGGAGTCTCCCTTTTTTCCAAAAATTGGGCCACACAGACACCCACCCCATCAGTGGCAGCACTTGGGCCCTAGTTGCAAACAGGATGTTTTGATTTGCATCAAGCACATTCAAAAATACGCCATAATTAACCGTCCCCAGGATGACACCGGGGTAGGTAGCAAAGTCTTTCCTGATCCCAGCTCTGTTCATCTTGGCTTCTTTTAAAAACACAGCAAGCAAGGGTTACTCCAAGCGGAGTCTCCCTTTTTTCCAAAAATTGGGCCCCACACACACCCACCCCTTCAGTGGCAGCAGTTGTGCCCCAGTTGTACACTTCACAGCTACATTTGCATCAAGCACATTCAAAAATACGCTATTCTTAACCGTCCCCAGGATGACACCGGGGTAGGTAGCAAAGTCTTTCCTGATCCCAGCTCTGTTCATCTTGGCTTCTTTTAAAAACACAGCAAGCAAGGGTTACTCCAAGCGGAGTCTCCCTTTTTTCCAAAAATTGGGCCACACAGACACCCACCCCATCAGTGGCAGCACTTGGGCCCTAGTTGCAAACAGGATGTTTTGATTTGCATCAAGCACATTCCAAATCAACAAGCATTTACTCTCCCCAGGATGACACAGGGGTAGTAAATTCCTTATGGATCCATGACTTGTTCATTTTGATGAACGTCAGTCTGTCCACATTGTCACTGGACAGAAGCGTGCGCTTATCTGTCAGCACACACCCAGCAGCACTGAATACACGTTCAGAGACAACGCTGGCAGCTGGACACGACAAAATCTCCAAGGCGTAACTGGAGAGCTCTGGCCATTTTTCTAGGTTTGAAGCCCAAAAGGAGCAAGGCTCCAGTTGCACAGTCATGGCATCGATGTTCATTTGGAGATACTCCTGTATCATCCTCTCCAGCCGTTGAGTATGTGTCAGACTTGTTGTCTCTGGTGGCCTTGCAAAAGAGGGTCTAAAAAAATTATGAAAAGATTCCATAAAATTGCTGTTACCGGCACCAGATACGGTCCTACTGGTACGGGTAGACTGTTGAAGATGACGAGACCGTCCCATGTTTGTCAAGTTACAACTGGGAGATTCCCTCCCTGCACCTGCACGGTTGTTTGGTGGAAAAGCCGAGCTAAGATCGAGTAACAGCTTCTGCTGATACTCCTGCATACGTGCGTCCCTTTCTATGGCTGGAATTATGTCACAAAATTTGGACTTGTACCGGGGATCTAATAGTGTGGCAATCCAGTAGTCATCATCACTTCTAATTTTGACAATACGACTGTCATGTTGGAGGTAGTGCAACAAAAAGGCACTCATGTGTCTTGCGCAGCCATGCGGACCAAGTCCACGCTGTGTTTGTGGCATAGAGGTGCTACCCGTTCTTTCTTCCTCTGACATCTCCCCCCAACCTCTTTCAACTGAAATTTGACCAAGGTCTCCCTCATCCGCTGAGTCTTCCATGTCCATGGACAGTTCGTCCTCCATTTCTTCATGTTCTCCTGCACCTTGCTCAACATTTCGCCTGCTACTATGCGCCCTTGTCGATCCCTGTTCCTCATGGTCCCATGCCTGCTGCGTTGGTGATGATGAACGTCTGGACCTTGGTGATGTTGTTATCCCTTGCGCATATGAATCCTCCTGTAGTCCCTCCCCTTCATGTTGTCCCACCCCCTGACTCCGAATAGTGTTTAGCGTGTGCTCCAGCATGTAAATGACTGGAATCGTCATGCTGATAATGGCATTGTCAGAGCTAAACATATTCGTCGCCATGTCGAAACTGTGCAGAAGGGTGCATAGGTCCTTGATCTGAGACCACTCCATCAGGGTGATCTGCCCCACCTCTGCATCTCGTTGGCCCAGGCTATACGTCATGACGTATTGCACCAGGGCTCTGCGGTGCTGCCACAGTCGCTGTAACATGTGGAGAGTTGAATTCCAGCGTGTCGCCACATCGCATTTCAGGCGATGAACCGGCAGGCCGAAAGACTTCTGGAGCGATGCAAGTCGCTCTGCTGCGGCGCTTGAACGGCGGAAGTGAGCTGACAGTTTTCGTGCCCTGTTCAGAAGGCCATCTAGGCCGGGATAGTGTGTTAAAAATTGCTGGACGACAAGGTTCAACACGTGAGCCATACAAGGTACGTGTGTCACAATGCCCAGGCGAAGTGCCGCACCCAGGTTTGCAGCATTGTCGCACACGGCCTTACCAGGCTGCAGGTTGAGTGGAGACAACCATTTATTAAACTCGGACCGCAGAGCTGACCACAACTCCTCAGCTGTGTGACTCTTATTCCCAAGACATGTCAAGCTAAAGACCGCCTGATGCCGTTGCGCTCTGCTGCCAGCATAGTAATGAGGCGTGCGTGATTCCTTCTGCGCAGTGAGAACGCTGGTGGCCTGACCAGGCAGGCTTGGGGCGGAGGTGGAGGACCCAGATGAGGTGGAGGATGCAGAAGCTGTGGAGGAACTTGGACAGACAGAGGATTGACACACAAGTCGTGGGGACGGCAAGACTTGTGCAGCAGACCCTTCACCATCTATCACCATAGTTACCCAGTGCCCAGTCAGCGACATGTAACGTCCCTGTCCATGCTTACTGGTCCAAGTATCGGTGGTGAAATGCACCCGTTCACACACAGAGTTTCTCAAGGAAGCGGTGATGTTGTGTGCGACATGCTGGTGTAGCGCGGGCACACCTTTCTTAGAGAAGTAGTGGCGACTAGGCATCTGGTACTGGGGCACAGCGACAGACATAAGGTCTCTAAAATCCTGTGTGTCCACTAGGCGGAAAGGCAGCATTTCGGTAGACAACAGCTTACAGAGGGATAGAGTCAACCTCTTAGCTTTGTCATGGGTCGGAGGAAGTGGCCTTTTATTTGACCACATCTGAGGGACAGAGATCTGGCTGCTGTGTGTAGACGGTGTTGAGTAGGGTGTCCCTGGAAAAATGCAGGTTTGTGAGGAAAGTGCAGGCGGAGACATGATGTTGCCTTCATCCAACGTTGGTGCTATCGATGTCTGAGAGAGCTGTACACACTCACTTGTTTCCCCTTCCAAACCAACTGACGACCTTACAAGCAAACTGCCTGTTGCGGTTACAGTGGTGGAAGTTTGGCGTGGAAAAACAGGTGTGACAGCTGTCCCCACAGTCCTAGAAGATGAAGAGCGCGCGGATGCACTGGAAGGGGCGGGCGGTGGATGGTTCGCTCTTGCAGCATTGCAGCACAGTGAGCTTCCTACCGGGACCTATGATATTTATTCATGTGACGATTCATGGAAGAAGTTGTCAAAGTGCTGAGGTTTTGACCTCTACTAAGAGAATCATGACAAATTTTACATATCACATGATTTGGGCGATCTTTTTCTATGTCAAAAAAGGACCAGGCTAGGCAAGGCTTAGAGGCCATGCGACCTGTTGATCCACCCCGAATAATGCTCATAGGCAGAGTGGTGGCTGAGGATGCAGTTGTAGACGTGCTACCAGTGCTCCGACTCTGTCCAGGAAGGCGCAAGGTAACTTCGTCGTCGGTTGCATCCTCCTCCACCGCCTCTGTTGACCTCCTCGAGTGCCTGACTGGGGGTTGACAGTAGGTGGGATCTAGAACTTCATCATCAATTGTTGTGTTTGCACTCCCCTCCCCCTCAGACCGAGCCTCTTCTTGCCCTGACCGAATATTTAAGTTGTCATCCCAATCGGGTATCTGCGTCTCATCTTCATCAGTATGTTCCTCATTGTCTATAACCACAGGTGTTACAGTTTGTGACAAAGGGTCAACATTATGCTCAGAAACTTGGTCCTCACAGCCTGAATCAGAGTCACAAAGGTTCTGGGCATCACTGCAGACCATTTCCTGTTCTGTATTCACTGTAGCTTGGGAGCAGACCTCTGATTCCCAGGCTATAGTGTGACTGAACAGCTCTGCAGACTCAGCCATCTCAGTTCCACCATACTGTGCAGGGCTGATGGAGACTTCAGAGCTGGGAGAAATCAAGTGTGATTGGGATGACAACTCAGAGGACTGGTGTTTTTTGGATGCGGTACTTGAAGTGGCTGAGAGGGCACTTGTTGGACCACTTGAGATCCATTCAAGCATTTTCCTTTTTTGCCCATCATCTACCTTTCTTCCTGTTGTTCGTGTCCGTAAAAAAGGGAGCACATCGGATTGTCCACGGTAAGTAGTAGACATCTTACTTTTGCTGGTAGATGGTCTATCTTCAGCAGATGATAATGGAGCTTTGCCACTTTCCCCACAGACAAAACCTTTTTTGCCTTTTCCACCACGCCTCTTCCCCTTTCCACCAGCATCTGTCATTTTGCCACTCATGTTGATTGCGACAAGATTGTGGACTGAAAATGTGGTAGTAAAAATTGAGAGGTGGTGAAGATTGCAGTGGTGGTCTAGCTTTATTAACAGCAGAATAATAAAGAATAAATATCCCTGACAATGCAACTTATTTATAATGAGTTGGAGTGTGCAACGCAGGCAGATGCGCTCTGCAAATGTCTTGGCACTAGTGGGACTATAGCAAAGTCCAATAGCCACGTATAGGATGCCACTAGGTACACTGAGTGTTTGCTAGTATAATGGCTAAGTTAAAATTAGTTGGAGTGTGCAACGCAGGCAGATGCGCTCTGCAAATGTCTTGGCACTAGTGGGACTATAGCAAAGTCCAATAGCCACGTATAGGATGCCACTAGGTACACTGAGTGTTTGCTAGTATAATGGCTTACTTATAATTAGTTGGAGTGTGCAATGCAGGCAGATGCGCTCTGCAAATGTCTTGGCACTAGTGGGACTATAGCAAAGTCCAATAGCCACGTATAGGATGCCACTAGGTACACTGAGTGTTTGCTAGAATAATGGCTAAGTTAAAATTAGTTGGAGTGTGCAACGCAGGCAGATGCGCTCTGCAAATGTCTTGGCACTAGTGGGACTATAGCAAAGTCCAATAGCCACGTATAGGATGCCACTAGGTACACTGAGTGTTTGCTAGTATAATGGCTTACTTATAATTAGTTGGAGTGTGCAACGCAGGCAGATACGCTCTGCAAATGTCTTGGCACTAGTGGGACTATAGCAAAGTCCAATAGCCACGTATAGGATGCCACTAGGTACACTGAGTGTTTGCTAGTATAATGGCTTACTTATAATTAGTTGGAGTGTGCAACGCAGGCAGATGCGCTCTGCAAATGTCTTGGCACTAGTGGGACTATAGCAAAGTCCAATAGCCACAGATAGGATGCCACTAGGTACACTGAGTGTTTGCTAGTATAATGGCTTACTTATAATTAGTTGGAGTGTGCAACGCAGGCAGATGCGCTCTGCAAATGTCTTGGCACTAGTGGGACTATAGCAAGGTCCAATAGCCACGTATAGGATGCCACTAGGTACACTGAGTGTTTGCTAGTATAATGGCTTACTTATAATTAGTTGGAGTGTGCAACGCAGGCAGATGCGCTCTGCAAATGTCTTGGCACTAGTGGGACTATAGCAAAGTCCAATAGCCACGTATAGGATGCCACTAGGTACACTGAGTGTTTACTAGTATAATGGCTTACTTATAATTAGTTGGAGTGTGCAACGCAGGCAGATGCGCTCTGCAAATGTCTTGGCACTAGTGGGACTATAGCAAGGTCCAATAGCCACGTATAGGATGCCACTAGGTACACTGAGTGCTTGCTAGTATAATGGCTTACTTATAATTAGTTGGAGTGTGCAACGCAGGCAGATGCGCTCTGCAAATGTCTTGGCACTAGTGGGACTATAGCAAAGTCCAATAGCCACGTATAGGATGCCACTAGGTACACTGAGTGTTTGCTAGTATAATGGCTTAGTTTAAAAAAGTTGGAGTGTGCAATGCAGGCAGACGTGCTCTGCAAATGTCTTTGCACTAGTGGGACTATAGCAAAGTCCAATAGCCACAGATAGGATGCCACTAGGTACACTGAGTTTTTGCTAGTATAATGGCTTACTTATAATTAGTTGGAGTGTGCAACGCAGGCAGATGCGCTCTGCAAATGTCTTGGCACTAGTGGGACTATAGCAAGGTCCAATAGCCACGTATAGGATGCCACTAGGTACACTCAGTGTTTGCTAGTATAATGGCTTACTTATAATTAGTTGGAGTGTGCAACGCAGGCAGATGCGCTCTGCAAATGTCTTGGCACTAGTGGGACTATAGCAAGGTCCAATAGCCACGTATAGGATGCCACTAGGTACACTGAGTGTTTGCTAGTATAATGGCTTACTTATAATTAGTTGGAGTGTGCAACGCAGGCAGATGCGCTCTGCAAATGTCTTGGCACTAGTGGGACTATAGCAAAGTCCAATAGCCACGTATAGGATGCCACTAGGTACACTGAGTGTTTGCTAGTATAATGGCTAAGTTAAAATTAGTTGGAGTGTGCAACGCAGGCAGATGCGCTCTGCAAATGTCTTGGCACTAGTGGGACTATAGCAAAGTCCAATAGCCACGTATAGGATGCCACTAGGTACACTGAGTGTTTGCTAGTATAATGGCTAAGTTAAAATTAGTTGGAGTGTGCAACGCAGGCAGATGCGCTCTGCAAATGTCTTGGCACTAGTGGGACTATAGCAAAGTCCAATAGCCACGTATAGGATGCCACTAGGTACACTGAGTGTTTGCTAGTATAATGGCTTACTTATAATTAGTTGGAGTGTGCAATGCAGGCAGATGCGCTCTGCAAATGTCTTGGCACTAGTGGGACTATAGCAAAGTCCAATAGCCACGTATAGGATGCCACTAGGTACACTGAGTGTTTGCTAGAATAATGGCTAAGTTAAAATTAGTTGGAGTGTGCAACGCAGGCAGATGCGCTCTGCAAATGTCTTGGCACTAGTGGGACTATAGCAAAGTCCAATAGCCACGTATAGGATGCCACTAGGTACACTGAGTGTTTGCTAGTATAATGGCTTACTTATAATTAGTTGGAGTGTGCAACGCAGGCAGATACGCTCTGCAAATGTCTTGGCACTAGTGGGACTATAGCAAAGTCCAATAGCCACGTATAGGATGCCACTAGGTACACTGAGTGTTTGCTAGTATAATGGCTTACTTATAATTAGTTGGAGTGTGCAACGCAGGCAGATGAGCTCTGCAAATGTCTTGGCACTAGTGGGACTATAGCAAAGTCCAATAGCCACAGATAGGATGCCACTAGGTACACTGAGTGTTTGCTAGTATAATGGCTTACTTATAATTAGTTGGAGTGTGCAACGCAGGCAGATGCGCTCTGCAAATGTCTTGGCACTAGTGGGACTATAGCAAGGTCCAATAGCCACGTATAGGATGCCACTAGGTACACTGAGTGTTTGCTAGTATAATGGCTTACTTATAATTAGTTGGAGTGTGCAACGCAGGCAGATGCGCTCTGCAAATGTCTTGGCACTAGTGGGACTATAGCAAAGTCCAATAGCCACGTATAGGATGCCACTAGGTACACTGAGTGTTTACTAGTATAATGGCTTACTTATAATTAGTTGGAGTGTGCAACGCAGGCAGATGCGCTCTGCAAATGTCTTGGCACTAGTGGGACTATAGCAAGGTCCAATAGCCACGTATAGGATGCCACTAGGTACACTGAGTGCTTGCTAGTATAATGGCTTACTTATAATTAGTTGGAGTGTGCAACGCAGGCAGATGCGCTCTGCAAATGTCTTGGCACTAGTGGGACTATAGCAAAGTCCAATAGCCACGTATAGGATGCCACTAGGTACACTGAGTGTTTGCTAGTATAATGGCTTAGTTTAAAAAAGTTGGAGTGTGCAATGCAGGCAGACGTGCTCTGCAAATGTCTTTGCACTAGTGGGACTATAGCAAAGTCCAATAGCCACAGATAGGATGCCACTAGGTACACTGAGTTTTTGCTAGTATAATGGCTTACTTATAATTAGTTGGAGTGTGCAACGCAGGCAGATGCGCTCTGCAAATGTCTTGGCACTAGTGGGACTATAGCAAGGTCCAATAGCCACGTATAGGATGCCACTAGGTACACTCAGTGTTTGCTAGTATAATGGCTTACTTATAATTAGTTGGAGTGTGCAACGCAGGCAGATGCGCTCTGCAAATGTCTTGGCACTAGTGGGACTATAGCAAGGTCCAATAGCCACGTATAGGATGCCACTAGGTACACTGAGTGTTTGCTAGTATAATGGCTTACTTATAATTAGTTGGAGTGTGCAACGCAGGCAGATGCGCTCTGCAAATGTCTTGGCACTAGTGGGACTATAGCAAAGTCCAATAGCCACAGATAGGATGCCACTAGGTACACTGAGTGTTTGCTAGTATAATGGCTTACTTATAATTAGTTGGAGTGTGCAACGCAGGCAGATGCGCTCTGCAAATGTCTTGGCACTAGTGGGACTATAGCAAGGTCCAATAGCCACGTATAGGATGCCACTAGGTACACTGAGTGTTTGCTAGTATAATGGCTTACTTATAATTAGTTGGAGTGTGCAACGCAGGCAGATGCGCTCTGCAAATGTCTTGGCACTAGTGGGACTATAGCAAGGTCCAATAGCCACGTATAGGATGCCACTAGGTACACTGAGTGTTTGCTAGTATAATATAATATAATTCCCATTGTAAGGAAGTGGGTCTATTTTAGTATAGCCCTTAGGCAGGGCAGCCAAAAATTGGGAGGCTCCACGTTGTCCCTGCATAGAGACGTGCATGAGGGCCTCAAAACATTGTTCCCATTGCAAAGGAGCGGGTCTCCTGTCGTTGTAATGTCCATTCTGCAAAGAATGGGCGAAAAAATTTACCACTGGGGGTATACCTGAAACAAAGGCCTAACTCTTGTAACGGTCATCCCTGCATTATAAAACCGGACATTTTCTTCACGGACGCCATTATCTGCCTTCTGCGTCTTTGGTGTCAGACATCACTGTCGCAGCTCCGTCCTCCTGAGTCCTATAGCCGATACAGCTGTATGCGCTGCATACACAGCGTTAGACAGCATAGGGAGAGCACTTTATAGCAGTCCTTTTAAGGGCTCAAACCGGCAGGGTCAGAGAGCCATAGGTGACAGGTCCTGCAAACAGCAACAGCATCTGTGTAGCCAAGGTCAGGGATTTCCTCCCTGCATTTCACCATTAGGAGGGAATAGAAAGGCAGGCTTCCATTCCTCTACCCAGAGCACCACAATCCTGCCACTGTACCCTCCTGTCCTCTGCACACTCCAACTCATTATAACTAAGCCATTATACTAGCAAACACTCAGTGTACCTAGTGGCATCCTATCTGTGGCTATTGGACTTTGCTATAGTCCCACTAGTGCAAAGACATTTGCAGAGCACGTCTGCCTGCATTGCACACTCCAACTTTTTTAAACTAAGCAATTTTACTAGCAAACACTCAGTGTACCTAGTGGCATCCTATACGTGGCTATTGGACTTTGCTATAGTCCCACTAGTGCCAAGACATTTGCAGAGCGCATCTGCCTGCGTTGCACACTCCAACTAATTTTAACTTAGCCATTATACTAGCAAACACTCAGTGTACCTAGTGGCATCCTATACGTGCCTATTGGACTTTGCTATAGTCCCACTAGTGCCAAGACATTTGCAGAGCGCATCTGCCTGTGTTGCACACTCCAACTAATTATAAGTAAGCCATTATACTAGCAAACACTCAGTGCACCTAGTGGCATCCTATCTGTGGCTATTGGACTTTGCTATAGTCCCACTAGTGCAAAGACATTTGCAGAGCACGTCTGCCTGCATTGCACACTCCAACTTTTTTAAACTAAGCAATTTTACTAGCAAACACTCAGTGTACCTAGTGGCATCCTATACGTGGCTATTGGACTTTGCTATAGTCCCACTAGTGCCAAGACATTTGCAGAGGGCATCTGCCTGCGTTGCACACTCCAACTAATTATAAGTAAGCCATTATACTAGCAAACACTCAGTGTACCTAGTGGCATCCTATCTGTGGCTATTGGACTTTGCTATAGTCCCACTAGTGCAAAGACATTTGCAGAGCACGTCTGCCTGCATTGCACACTCCAACTTTTTTAAACTAAGCAATTTTACTAGCAAACACTCAGTGTACCTAGTGGCATCCTATACGTGGCTATTGGACTTTGCTATAGTCCCACTAGTGCCAAGACATTTGCAGAGCGCATCTGCCTGCGTTGCACACTCCAACTAATTATAAGTAAGCCATTATACTAGCAAACACTCAGTGTACCTAGTGGCATCCTATCTGTGGCTATTGGACTTTGCTATAGTCCCACTAGTGCCAAGACATTTGCAGAGCGCATCTGCCTGCGTTGCACACTCCAACTAATTATAAGTAAGCCATTATACTAGCAAACATTCAGTGTACCTAGTGGCATCCTATACGTGGCTATTGGACCTTGCTATAGTCCCACTAGTGCCAAGACATTTGCAGAGCGCATCTGCCTGCGTTGCACACTCCAACTAATTATAAGTAAGCCATTATACTAGCAAACACTCAGTGTACCTAGTGGCATCCTATACGTGGCTATTGGACCTTGCTATAGTCCCACTAGTGCCAAGACATTTGCAGAGCGCATCTGCCTGCGTTGCACACTCCAACTAATTATAAGTAAGCCATTATACTAGCAAACACTCAGTGTACCTAGTGGCATCCTATCTGTGGCTATTGGACTTTGCTATAGTCCCACTAGTGCCAAGACATTTGCAGAGCGCATCTGCCTGCGTTGCACACTCCAACTAATTTTAACTTAGCCATTATACTAGCAAACACTCAGTGTACCTAGTGGCATCCTATACGTGGCTATTGGACTTTGCTATAGTCCCACTAGTGCCAAGACATTTGCAGAGCGCATCTGCCTGCGTTGCACACTCCAACTAATTATAAGTAAGCCATTATACTAGCAAACACTCAGTGTACCTAGTGGCATCCTATCTGTGGCTATTGGACTTTGCTATAGTCCCACTAGTGCAAAGACATTTGCAGAGCACGTCTGCCTGCATTGCACACTCCAACTTTTTTAAACTAAGCAATTTTACTAGCAAACACTCAGTGTACCTAGTGGCATCCTATACGTGGCTATTGGACTTTGCTATAGTCCCACTAGTGCCAAGACATTTGCAGAGGGCATCTGCCTGCGTTGCACACTCCAACTAATTATAAGTAAGCCATTATACTAGCAAACACTCAGTGTACCTAGTGGCATCCTATCTGTGGCTATTGGACTTTGCTATAGTCCCACTAGTGCAAAGACATTTGCAGAGCACGTCTGCCTGCATTGCACACTCCAACTAATTATAAGTAAGCCATTATACTAGCAAACACTCAGTGTACCTAGTGGCATCCTATACGTGGCTATTGGACTTTGCTATAGTCCCACTAGTGCCAAGACATTTGCAGAGCGCATCTGCCTGCGTTGCACACTCCAACTAATTATAAGTAAGCCATTATACTAGCAAACACTCAGTGTACCTAGTGGCATCCTATCTGTGGCTATTGGACTTTGCTATAGTCCCACTAGTGCAAAGACATTTGCAGAGCACGTCTGCCTGCATTGCACACTCCAACTTTTTTAAACTAAGCAATTTTACTAGCAAACACTCAGTGTACCTAGTGGCATCCTATACGTGGCTATTGGACTTTGCTATAGTCCCACTAGTGCCAAGACATTTGCAGAGGGCATCTGCCTGCGTTGCACACTCCAACTAATTATAAGTAAGCCATTATACTAGCAAACACTCAGTGTACCTAGTGGCATCCTATCTGTGGCTATTGGACTTTGCTATAGTTCCACTAGTGCAAAGACATTTGCAGAGCACGTCTGCCTGCATTGCACACTCCAACTTTTTTAAACTAAGCAATTTTACTAGCAAACACTCAGTGTACCTAGTGGCATCCTATCTGTGGCTATTGGACTTTGCTATAGTCCCACTAGTGCCAAGACATTTGCAGAGCGCATCTGCCTGCGTTGCACACTCCAACTAATTATAAGTAAGCCATTATACTAGCAAACACTCAGTGTACCTAGTGGCATCCTATACGTGGCTATTGGACTTTGCTATAGTCCCACTAGTGCCAAGACATTTGCAGAGCGCATCTGCCTGCGTTGCACACTCCAACTAATTATAAGTAAGCCATTATACTAGCAAACATTCAGTGTACCTAGTGGCATCCTATACGTGGCTATTGGACCTTGCTATAGTCCCACTAGTGCCAAGACATTTGCAGAGCGCATCTGCCTGCGTTGCACACTCCAACTAATTATAAGTAAGCCATTATACTAGCAAACACTCAGTGTACCTAGTGGCATCCTATACGTGGCTATTGGACCTTGCTATAGTCCCACTAGTGCCAAGACATTTGCAGAGCGCATCTGCCTGCATTGCACACTCCAACTAATTATAAGTAAGCCATTATACTAGCAAACACTCAGTGTACCTAGTGGCATCCTATACGTGGCTATTGGACTTTGCTATAGTCCCACTAGTGCCAAGACATTTGCAGAGCGCATCTGCCTGCGTTGCACACTCCAACTAATTTTAACTTAGCCATTATACTAGCAAACACTCAGTGTACCTAGTGGCATCCTATACGTGGCTATTGGACTTTGCTATAGTCCCACTAGTGCCAAGACATTTGCAGAGCGCATCTGCCTGCGTTGCACACTCCAACTCATTATAAATAAGTTGCATTGTCAGGGATATTTATTCTTTATTATTCTGCTGTTAATAAAGCTAGACCACCACTGCAATCTTCACCACCTCTCAATTTTTACTACCACATTTTCAGTCCACAATCTTGTCGCAATCAACATGAGTGGCAAAATGACAGATGCTGGTGGAAAGGGGAAGAGGCGTGGTGGAAAAGGCAAAAAAGGTTTTGTCTGTGGGGAAAGTGGCAAAGCTCCATTATCATCTGCTGAAGATAGACCATCTACCAGCAAAAGTAAGATGTCTACTACTTACCGTGGACAATCCGATGTGCTCCCTTTTTTACGGACACGAACAACAGGAAGAAAGGTAGATGATGGGCAAAAAAGGAAAATGCTTGAATGGATCTCAAGTGGTCCAACAAGTGCCCTCTCAGCCACTTCAAGTACCGCATCCAAAAAACACCAGTCCTCTGAGTTGTCATCCCAATCACACTTGATTTCTCCCAGCTCTGAAGTCTCCATCAGCCCTGCACAGTATGGTGGAACTGAGATGGCTGAGTCTGCAGAGCTGTTCAGTCACACTATAGCCTGGGAATCAGAGGTCTGCTCCCAAGCTACAGTGAATACAGAACAGGAAATGGTCTGCAGTGATGCCCAGAACCTTTGTGACTCTGATTCAGGCTGTGAGGACCAAGTTTCTGAGCATAATGTTGACCCTTTGTCACAAACTGTAACACCTGTGGTTATAGACAATGAGGAACATACTGATGAAGATGAGACGCAGATACCCGATTGGGATGACAACTTAAATATTCGGTCAGGGCAAGAAGAGGCTCGGTCTGAGGGGGAGGGGAGTGCAAACACAACAATTGATGATGAAGTTCTAGATCCCACCTACTGTCAACCCCCAGTCAGGCACTCGAGGAGGTCAACAGAGGCGGTGGAGGAGGATGCAACCGACGACGAAGTTACCTTGCGCCTTCCTGGACAGAGTCGGAGCACTGGTAGCACGTCTACAACTGCATCCTCAGCCACCACTCTGCCTATGAGCATTATTCGGGGTGGATCAACAGGTCGCATGGCCTCTAAGCCTTGCCTAGCCTGGTCCTTTTTTGACATAGAAAAAGATCGCCCAAATCATGTGATATGTAAAATTTGTCATGATTCTCTTAGTAGAGGTCAAAACCTCAGCACTTTGACAACTTCTTCCATGAATCGTCACATGAATAAATATCATAGGTCCCGGTAGGAAGCTCACTGTGCTGCAATGCTGCAAGAGCGAACCATCCACCGCCCGCCCCTTCCAGTGCATCCGCGCGCTCTTCATCTTCTAGGACTGTGGGGACAGCTGTCACACCTGTTTTTCCACGCCAAACTTCCACCACTGTAACCGCAACAGGCAGTTTGCTTGTAAGGTCGTCAGTTGGTTTGGAAGGGGAAACAAGTGAGTGTGTACAGCTCTCTCAGACATCGATAGCACCAACGTTGGATGAAGGCAACATCATGTCTCCGCCTGCACTTTCCTCACAAACCTGCATTTTTCCAGGGACACCCTACTCAACACCGTCTACACACAGCAGCCAGATCTCTGTCCCTCAGATGTGGTCAAATAAAAGGCCACTTCCTCCGACCCATGACAAAGCTAAGAGGTTGACTCTATCCCTCTGTAAGCTGTTGTCTACCGAAATGCTGCCTTTCCGCCTAGTGGACACACAGGATTTTAGAGACCTTATGTCTGTCGCTGTGCCCCAGTACCAGATGCCTAGTCGCCACTACTTCTCTAAGAAAGGTGTGCCCGCGCTACACCAGCATGTCGCACACAACATCACCGCTTCCTTGAGAAACTCTGTGTGTGAACGGGTGCATTTCACCACCGATACTTGGACCAGTAAGCATGGACAGGGACGTTACATGTCGCTGACTGGGCACTGGGTAACTATGGTGATAGATGGTGAAGGGTCTGCTGCACAAGTCTTGCCGTCCCCACGACTTGTGTGTCAATCCTCTGTCTGTCCAAGTTCCTCCACAGCTTCTGCATCCTCCACCTCATCTGGGTCCTCCACCTCCGCCCCAAGCCTGCCTGGTCAGGCCACCAGCGTTCTCACTGCGCAGAAGGAATCACGCACGCCTCATTACTATGCTGGCAGCAGAGCGCAACGGCATCAGGCGGTCTTTAGCTTGACATGTCTTGGGAATAAGAGTCACACAGCTGAGGAGTTGTGGTCAGCTCTGCGGTCCGAGTTTAATAAATGGTTGTCTCCACTCAATCTGCAGCCTGGTAAGGCCGTGTGCGACAATGCTGCAAACCTGGGTGCGGCACTTCGCCTGGGCATTGTGACACACGTACCTTGTATGGCTCACGTGTTGAACCTTGTCGTCCAGCAATTTTTAACACACTATCCCGGCCTAGATGGCCTTCTGAACAGGGCACGAAAACTGTCAGCTCACTTCCGCCGTTCAAGCGCCGCAGCAGAGCGACTTGCATCGCTCCAGAAGTCTTTCGGCCTGCCGGTTCATCGCCTGAAATGCGATGTGGCGACACGCTGGAATTCAACTCTCCACATGTTACAGCGACTGTGGCAGCACCGCAGAGCCCTGGTGCAATACGTCATGACGTATAGCCTGGGCCAACGAGATGCAGAGGTGGGGCAGATCACCCTGATGGAGTGGTCTCAGATCAAGGACCTATGCACCCTTCTGCACAGTTTCGACATGGCGACGAATATGTTTAGCTCTGACAATGCCATTATCAGCATGACGATTCCAGTCATTTACATGCTGGAGCACACGCTAAACACTATTCGGAGTCAGGGGGTGGGACAACATGAAGGGGAGGGACTACAGGAGGATTCATATGCGCAAGGGACAACAACATCACCAAGGTCCAGACGTTCATCATCACCAACGCAGCAGGCATGGGACCATGGGGAACAGGGATCGACAAGGGCGCATAGTAGCAGGCGAAATGTTGAGCAAGGTGCAGGAGAACATGAAGAAATGGAGGACGAACTGTCCATGGACATGGAAGACTCAGCGGATGAGGGAGACCTTAGTCAAATTTCAGTTGAAAGAGGTTGGGGGGAGATGTCAGAGGAAGAAAGAACGGGTAGCACCTCTATGCCACAAACACAGCGTGGACTTGGTCCGCATGGCTGCGCAAGACACATGAGTGCCTTTTTGTTGCACTACCTCCAACATGACAGTCGTATTGTCAAAATTAGAAGTGATGATGACTACTGGATTGCCACACTATTAGATCCCCGGTACAAGTCCAAATTTTGTGACATAATTCCAGCCATAGAAAGGGACGCACGTATGCAGGAGTATCAGCAGAAGCTGTTACTCGATCTTAGCTCGGCTTTTCCACCAAACAACCGTGCAGGTGCAGGGAGGGAATCTCCCAGTTGTAACTTGACAAACATGGGACGGTCTCGTCATCTTCAACAGTCTACCCGTACCAGTAGGACCGTATCTGGTGCCGGTAACAGCAATTTTATGGAATCTTTTCATAATTTTTTTAGACCCTCTTTTGCAAGGCCACCAGAGACAACAAGTCTGACACATACTCAACGGCTGGAGAGGATGATACAGGAGTATCTCCAAATGAACATCGATGCCATGACTGTGCAACTGGAGCCTTGCTCCTTTTGGGCTTCAAACCTAGAAAAATGGCCAGAGCTCTCCAGTTACGCCTTGGAGATTTTGTCGTGTCCAGCTGCCAGCGTTGTCTCTGAACGTGTATTCAGTGCTGCTGGGTGTGTGCTGACAGATAAGCGCACGCGTCTGTCCAGTGACAATGTCATCAAAATGAACAAGTCATGGATCCATAAGGAATTTACTACCCCTGTGTCATCCTGGGGAGAGTAAATGCTTGTTGATTTGGAATGTGCTTGATGCAAATCAAAACATCCTGTTTGCAACTAGGGCCCAAGTGCTGCCACTGATGGGGTGGGTGTCTGTGTGGCCCAATTTTTGGAAAAAAGGGAGACTCCGCTTGGAGTAACCCTTGCTTGCTGTGTTTTTAAAAGAAGCCAAGATGAACAGAGCTGGGATCAGGAAAGACTTTGCTACCTACCCCGGTGTCATCCTGGGGACGGTTAAGAATAGCGTATTTTTGAATGTGCTTGATGCAAATGTAGCTGTGAAGTGTACAACTGGGGCACAACCGCTGCCACTGAAGGGGTGGGTGTGTGTGGGGCCCAATTTTTGGAAAAAAGGGAGACTCCGCTTGGAGTAACCCTTGCTTGCTGTGTTTTTAAAAGAAGCCAAGATGAACAGAGCTGGGATCAGGAAAGACTTTGCTACCTACCCCGGTGTCATCCTGGGGACGGTTAATTATGGCGTATTTTTGAATGTGCTTGATGCAAATCAAAACATCCTGTTTGCAACTAGGGCCCAAGTGCTGCCACTGATGGGGTGGGTGTCTGTGTGGCCCAATTTTTGGAAAAAAGGGAGACTCCGCTTGGAGTAACCCTTGCTTGCTGTGTTTTTAAAAGAAGCCAAGATGAACAGAGCTGGGATCAGGAAAGACTTTGCTACCTACCCCGGTGTCATCCTGGGGACGGTTAATTATGGCGAATTTTGGAATGTGCTTGATGGAAATCAAAACATCCTGTTTGCAACTAGGGCCCAAGTGCTGCCACTGATGGGGTGGGTGTCTGTGTGGCCCAATTTTTGGAAAAAAGGGAGACTCCGCTTGGAGTAACCCTTGCTTGCTGTGTTTTTAAAAGAAGCCAAGATGAACAGAGCTGGGATCAGGAAAGACTTTGCTACCTACCCCGGTGTCATCCTGGGGACGGTTAATTATGGCGTATTTTTGAATGTGCTTGATGCAAATCAAAACATCCTGTTTGCAACTAGGGCCCAAGTGCTGCCACTGATGGGGTGGGTGTCTGTGTGGCCCAATTTTTGGAAAAAAGGGAGACTCCGCTTGGAGTAACCCTTGCTTGCTGTGTTTTTAAAAGAAGCCAAGATGAACAGAGCTGGGATCAGGAAAGACTTTGCTACCTACCCCGGTGTCATCCTGGGGACGGTTAATTATGGCGTATTTTTGAATGTGCTTGATGCAAATCAAAACATCCTGTTTGCAACTAGGGCCCAAGTGCTGCCACTGATGGGGTGGGTGTCTGTGTGGCCCAATTTTTGGAAAAAAGGGAGACTCCGCTTGGAGTAACCCTTGCTTGCTGTGTTTTTAAAAGAAGCCAAGATGAACAAGTCATGGGTCAGCAAAGACTTTATCTACCTACCCCGGTGTCATCCTGGGGACGGATAAGAATGGCGTATTTTTGAATGTGCTTGATGCAAATCAAAACATCCTGTTTGCAACTAGGGCCCAAGTCCTGCCACTGATGGGGTGGGTGTCTGTGTGGCCCAATTTTTGGAAAAAAGGGAGACTCCGCTTGGAGTAACCCTTGCTTGCTGTGTTTTTAAAAGAAGCCAAGATGAACAGAGCTGGGATCAGGAAAGACTTTGCTACCTACCCCGGTGTCATCCTGGGGACGGTTAATTATGGCGTATTTTTGAATTTGCTTGATGCAAATCAAAACATCCTGTTTGCAACTAGGGCCCAAGTGCTGCCACTGATGGGGTGGGTGTCTGTGTGGCCCAATTTTTGGAAAAAAGGGAGACTCCGCTTGGAGTAACCCTTGCTTGCTGTGTTTTTAAAAGAAGCCAAGATGAACAGAGCTGGGATCAGGAAAGACTTTGCTACCTACCCCGGTGTCATCCTGGGGACGGTTAAGAATAGCGTATTTTTGAATGTGCTTGATGCAAATGTAGCTGTGAAGTGTACAACTGGGGCACAACTGCTGCCACTGAAGGGGTGGGTGTGTGTGGGACCCAATTTTTGGAAAAAAGGGAGACTCCGCTTGGAGTCACCTTGCGGTGTTTTACATGATTTTAGAATGGCGTGCCATGCCTATATCTGTGTGTCCTCCTCTTTTTCCTTGTCCAGCTGTTTTGTTTTCGCATGAGTATATGTCCTTGTCACTTTCCCATGTGTTTGTGTTGTGTTGTGAGTTGTTTGTCACCTTTTGGACACCTTTGAGGGTGTTTTCTAGGTGTTTTACTGTGTTTGTGATTGCCTGCCATTGTTTCCTATTGGCTCGAGTTCGGTTCGTCGAACGTTCGACGAGCCGAACTCGAACGGGAGCTCCGTTCGGCGAACCGACCTCGAGCCGAACCGGGACCGGTTCGCTCATCTCTACTCCTGGACATAGCATTCGAATTACCAGGTCCCTGAAGGCTGAAATGCGTAGTGGCCGGAAATCATGAACAATTACAATGGGCGTATGTGCTGTAGATCCTGCGTCAGTTGTAGCTTGGAACTTTGTCTTTTCACGGATTTGCCCGTCTCTCATGGTGTTGGGCTATTTTCGGATCAAAATGGTGTGTCCCTCCTTGGCCCGTATCATGGGTTATTTCAGGGGCAAATTTAACTCTCTTAGCACTTTTCTCCTTAATTGTGGCCGTTGAATTGTGGGGTCAAGGTCTATCCAACCAGCATATTTGTTGTTTTTCAGACAATTTAGGGCTCGTGCATAGTAATAATAACACAGGTTTCCAAGGGTAAAAATTTTTGAAAGATGTGATTTTTTTCATACTTTTGATCATTGGACTCAGTAAAAATATTGAAAAAATATCATCACGTACAGTTTTTTCACAAACACTGATTCTATAGGTGTTAGGGCCAGGTGGACGGGCAGACCCAGGAGGTGGATCCACTGGGCCGAACACCTTAATGAAGGCAAGGGGTCCGGTAGCCGGAGCACTACGGGTAGCAGGACAGTCCGTGCAAAAGAGTGGAATGGAGAAGTCCCTGGGACCACGGAGTCACTGATGGTAGTCCGGGTGACGGAGCTCAGGTTCGGAGGCCGAGATGTCAGGCAGAGTCCGGAACCGATGGAGCGAGAGGACGGGTCACCACAGGGATCAGAGATGGTACGGACTGACGGGATGGCAGATAGTCAGCGTTCGGGGTTCGGGAATCGGCAGGACCGGATGGCGAGGCAGGAGCGGCTCTAGAAGAGAGATAGGTAAGTATATCACAGAGACACAAGGAGACCTGACTCCTAGCTTAGGAAACACGAAGAACAGGCCCCGCCCACTTGGACATTAAACCCCTTTATACCCTGTACCTGTGTGTTCAATTTCCTGTCAGTGGACGCTGGCCCTTTAAGAGAGGGTCAATGACCGCGCGCGCGCCCTAATGCGCATGCGCGAGGCCCGGGTGCCAGAAGCCAGGGCAGGGAGCGGTGTATAGGAAGCAGGGGAGCCGGCCTGGAGCAGGGCTGCCGACGGGCGCCGGGAGCGGGGACCGGGCCGCCTGGGGACCGCAGGTGGTGGAGGCTGGAGACCGTGGAGCGGGGGATGTCTGCCAGAGGAGCCGGGGAGCGAAGCAGGGGACCCGGAGAGCGTGACAATAGGTTTCCAAAAGGTTAGAATTCTGAAAAGATTCCCTCCATACTTTTCTGAAGATGGTGCTCTAGTGTATTCAAGCGATGTTCCTGTGCTGATGGAAAATGTAACATTAAGTACAATGTGAGCGAGTGGAGACACGTCATTGTTTCATCCAAAAAGTCTGAAAGCTGTGCTACTGCTCAATGGCAGTAAGTATTCTTCAGTGTGTGTAGGGCATGTGTCGCGGGCAGAGGGGCCACGCACGCTACGCTCGGGTTCGGGGACTTCTGCTGCTGCTGCTGCTCGGTGGCTCGAGCGGAGGGCCAGATCCGGGGACTCGAGCAGCGCTCCTCGCCCACGAGTGAAAAGGGGGTGGTTTGTTTGGGGAGATAGTTAGTGACGTCACCCACAGGTCGTGGTGATAATGGGCACCACCACTGCTGGTGACGGGGATCCCGGGAGCGATGGCAGGGAGCAGCTAGGATGTTGGTTCCCCCTCCGTGGGTAGGGGTTGGTGATCCCGGGGCCCGGTGGCGGTACGGGGAGGCTGGATGGCTGGGGTGTACGTACCGAGGGAGCCCGTTTGCCCGCAGGCGCTGGCCCTTGGATCTCTAGCCTATGGCGGTGGCTTTTTATCCTCACGGTGTGGACGGTTGCCTTCTGTCGGGTCTTGGGTGTTAGGGAACCCCTGGGATTCCGGTCACTCTCGGATTTGACCATTGTCGGCGGCTCCTAGCCTGGTCAGGGTCCAATGGCCCTGCCTTTGTGCTTGGTACAGATCCGCTCACCGGTTCAGTTCCCCTCGGGTCACCGCCCGTCCCCGGTCCTACGGTTCAGCTGACTTGTACCACCTCCTGCAGACGGCCACCACCGTCTGCCGACCTTGCTGACAGTGCCTGGGCTCCTACCCAGACACTAACAGTTTCTGTCCTCTCACTTTCCACTACAAAACTAAACTAACTGCTTTTCCCGCCTCCAGGCCTGTGAACTCCTCGGTGGGTGGGGCCAACCGCCTGGCTCCGCCCCACCTGGTGTGGACATCAGACCCTGGAGGAGGCAACAAGGATTTTGTGTGACTGATGTAGACTATCCAGGGGAGGGGGTGTGTGTGATTTTGTGTTTGTGACTACCTGGCTAGTCCAGGGCGTCACACATGCTATGCACTTGGAAGAAAGCTGTGAGAATTTAGACTTTATTCTCAAGAAACTTAACTACAAGGAGCATGGATGGTCAATATGTGGTGGTCTAAAAATGTTCTCATTGCTTCTTGGGCAGCAAGGAGGATATATTAAATACCCATGCTGTTCTGCCTCATGGCAGCCTGCTAATAGTCATTCATTGAAATTTCTGTTACAACCCCTAGAGGTCATTGTTATTCTTTTGAATTGCTGAGTTTCCCTTTAAGCTAAATGTATTCTGGGTAAGGAATGCCTCCCTGAGCTGAGAAGAAGCCTGCAGCCATTTTCTCTTTGGATTTGTCAGGAAAGGACATGCCGACTTACCTCTCTGTACATTCACCCCTGCCTAGTGTAATCCGGTGAGCAAAGCAAATTACATGTGTTAGTGATAGAATCCTAGATGGAAGAGTGTAGTAAATGCATTGTACATTGTACTTCTACACCTTTAGTGTCATCCCTGTCTTGTTTGTCTAGATAAGATTTCTATGTATTGCAGATGCAGTGACCTTTCACCTACATTCTCGTAAGAACTGCATCTCATGTACTGTTATGCTATGTTAACTCTGTATTAACACTGTACTGACTGTAATCATTTTCTTGTTATAGTTTTTACCCGTATAAAACAGTATCTTGGATATACCGTATTCTGTCTTCAACTGCATCTTGGATATTCCTATATTCACTGTATATTCCATGTATACTGCAATCAAGTTCACGTTACCAGCTAATAAATCAAGGCTATTGAACTCCACAGTCTGTTTATTTGAAATGTGAACTAGGGTTTAGCTGTATGCTAGAGATTCACAGCATTACGTAAAAGAAGGCAGAACACATGCTTTTTGTGTGAATTGGAAAGCCAGGTTAGGACTCTTCACTGGAGCAAAAAAAATTGGCCAACAAGAACATCTTTGTAACCGGGACTCAAGAACATTGTTGCATAAAGCTTAGTTGATCCCACCTAAAGTTCTCTTGCCACCACTCCACTGTAAGCTTGGACTGATGAAGCTGTTTGTGAAAGCGCTACTGAAAGAAGGAGAGATGTTTAAGTACCTGTGTACCAAGTTTCAGGGACTGTCAGAATCAAGTCTGAAGGAAGGTGTGATGCCCTGGCAAAACCAGGTAGTTACAGATAGGCCCCCGCACAACACCTTTCCTCACTTAGGAAACACACAGCCGACCTGAAACCCTAGTCACCTAGGACCCTGAAGCCAGGACCGAAACCAGCGGCCTAGCTAATTAAATGATTGAGGGCAGGATTATAGGTCCTATCCCACCTAAAGTCCCTCAAAGAAGACAACAGCCCACTGATAGGGATAAGGCCACCGCCAGGGCCCTTAGATCCCACGGGCCAGCGCCTGCGGGCACGGCTCCTTAGGCCATATCCAGCCGGGAGCGGACTCCTGAGTTCCAGACCAGGCAGTCCACCATACACAAAAACAAGTGCAGAGTAAAGGACAGCGACCACCAGCCTGGGTGGGGGACCTGAATGCAACCGGCCGGGGCGGCAGGCCACCAGCACCTTTGGTTTACCGAAAGACTCGTGTGATTCATTTACTGTGAGTAACCAAACATCCCCCTGCTTGCTCAGGCGCGCCGGCCCTTGCCATCTCCATACCCTGCACAAAGACACTGGGCCCCGGGGCAATCATCCCTACACACGGAGGGGTTAACATCCAGCTGCCACTACATCTCTCCCGGGTATCCCATAACGGCAGCGGTGGTGTCCCACCTCACCACACACCGTTGGTGGCGTCACAAACTTAATACGGCCTAGCCCATACATCTACATTCCTCCTTTTATTCGACATGTCCGCGAGACCCCCGGGTCGAGCCACTCTCTTAGAAGGTCTGGATCCGACCAACGGCGGCTGCTGGCACAGGGGCAGCACAAAAGCATTTTTGTGGGTTCGGATATTCAGAAACCCATGAATGAAGGATGACGTGTTTTAAACAATAATGAAAACTGTTGAAAAAAGGGCTTGGGACTCTTTGAAAGAAGCAATAAATACGTTTCTAGGTAACAACAAAGAATCAAAATTTAAGTCCATCGTTGAGAACATGCTGAAACGTTTCAAAGCCTTGGGTTGTCTAATGAATTTGAAGTTACATTTTTTACATTCCTATTTGGACTACTTGTCTGAAAACCTTGGTGCTGGTGGGAAGAACAAGAAGGTTTTCATCGGAATATCAAGGAGATGGAACGACGATACCAAAGTAAATGAAACGTGAACATGATTGCCGGATGCTTCACAGAGAAGATCCACAGGCCTTCTATAAGAGAAAAGGGGGATTTAGAGAAAAGGAAAAAGTGCAAGAATAAATTTCTAATAAAGTTGCAGAATGACTGTACAATAAATAAATGTATTTTATATATAAAATTGTGAATATTTTTGGTTACAATAAGTATTTTTCTTGTTCATGTCACTTGTATGTAACTTCACACATGGATTGTACAAAATCAATATTTGATGGTTAAAAAAAATATTTATTTTTTTTTTAAATCAGGACATTAGAAAACATAATAATCAGTCACTGGATTTGAAGTTTCATAAACCAAAATTTTACATAGCTGTGTAATTTGTCGGGCACCCACCGACAATAGAATAGCGCCAGATTTAGGAAGCTGGCTGAGGTCTGCAAAGTCTGTAGCCAGGTGACAAAATTGTCCAACCTGGGTTTCTTCCTTAAGTAGTCTCTGGTATGATGATATGGCATAATCCTGGCAGCCGGAGTCGAAATCCCTAGATTGCGGTTATGATCTCCAATCGGAATTGGAGCCCCTAGATTGAAGCCATGTAGCCAAGTGATCCTCTAGTTGAAGCCAAAGTCCCTAGACCGCGTCCACAAGGCATCAAGCTGCATGGATAATGTTCATTTAAATGATGTGGATAGAAAGACTGAAGATATCTACATGTAGTCTGAAATCCATCATGAATCAATACTATTTTACACAGTCATAAGCAGCCCATGGGCATTCACCTGCATTCAAACCAATAACAGCTCATAGACCAGACAATCCATCTACCACTGGACCAAAGACAGGAAGTTAAATCCACTGCCTGCGGTAACCAACTTAATCCTATAGGCTACTCACACAACAAACCCAACAGAAAGGAAAAAAACATGGCTTCGATTATCCATCCAATGAAAACGCATAACCATTGTGAGCCATTGGACAATGCAATTGGACACTTGGTGACATGGTGCACGGCCCAATGAATCAAGTCTTTACTTCATATTCACGGTTTAAGCCCTTGGGTTCTAATATGCCCAGAGTACATATCCAGAAAGATTCTCTTTCTTTGAGCTAAACACAAGTCAACAATACATTGTAAGCAGATTCTATTACCAGTCCCACACCATTTTGTGACGCATAATCACACAGTGATCCAATTAAGATTCCAAGTCATCGAACATGTCCAAGCCATACGCAGAGGAGGCAATAGAATTAGGAAGCTCAAAGAAAGGGAATCTTTCTGGATATATACTCTGGGCACATTGGAACCCAAAGGCTTAAACCATGAATATGAAGTACAGACTTGATTCATTGGGCCATGCATGGACATAATGGACATAATTCTAATAGGCAGGACAGGTAATAAGGAGCACAAGTTATATGCTAAAATGTGTTGTGTGACAAGACAGACACAGGAAAGGACATGATAACAGGTGTAGGGACCAACAAGGTGAGACAAGGGGTATCAGGATAGGGTCAAGTAGGTATGAATGTAGTAATGGGGCAGGCATAGAGAATTGTATGTGAATGTGAATTACAATAAATCACTAAGGAAAGGAATATGTGAGTGTGTGCCTAATGTAAACTAATATTGTACTGGCAAAATTATAGATGGAAAGGGAGAAGGGGAGGGGGGAGAGAGGAGGCTGTAATTGACTACAAGGGTATGAGTTATGAGTGATCATAGGGATAGTGTTACATAAGTGGAAATACCTATGGAGGACCGGATGTGTAAGCGCATACCTTATACAAACCTATAGAGTGCTGATGGGTGAGAGTGTGATGTTAGATATAAGACATCCTATAGTGAATAGTGAGCCGTAATCAAGTGCAACAGGGATATTTCACGTGACTATGGGAACCTGGAAGGTAAAGAAAGGGGAGAAAAAACTGTTAGACAAGGTAATCAGACATAATGTAACCAGTTGATCAGACATGATCACCTGGTTTGAGACCCCCTGCCTTACACTATATAGATATCATGTTCATTCCCCATCTATCTTGCTCAGGAGAGCATCTCCCTCCCCCGGCACCAAGAGCAGCTCATACTGAATTGTTACATTGACTAGTAACACTGCACACAGAAATGCACCTTAATATTCCACTGTTAACCCTTTCCTCCCAGCAGTAACACACAACTCCTCACCTTGATATCATGGTGATTTATGGTCAGAATGACTTCAATGCGATCAGTGATTTCTATTCTAGCTCTGCTCACATAGATTTTATATCCACACTCAACTATAGGCCGTTCTTCATATTTTGGGGGCTTTTAGTCAGATATACTAGTTTGTGCCTGTATAGTATTGGTGTAGATGGGAGTGTAGGGCATGGGTTACATGGCACTGTGGTGGAATACTGATGGGAGGTATTGGTGCTGTGTTTGATGCTTCTACTGGGTATTTTCCTACAAATACTGGAACAGCTCACTGCTTAGAATGATCCTTCCCAGCTCTATAATATATTATATATACCCCACAATGCAGGCTCACACACACATTTGTCTCAAGTGTGTTGTAGGGACACAGATACAGTCTTGGTCATGTGACTAAAGGCTACTTTACACACTGCGATATCGGTCCCGATATCGCTAGTGTGGGTACCCGCCCCCATCTGTTGCGCGACACGGGCAAATCGCTGCCCATGCCGCACAACACCGACCAGACCCGTCACACATACTTACCTGCCCGGCGACGTCGCTGTGTCCGGCGAACCGCCTCCTTTCTAAGGGGGCGGTCCGTGCGGCGTCACAGCGACGTCACTGAGCGACCGCCCAATAGCAGCGGAGGGGCGGAGATGAGTGGCCGGAACATCCCGCCCACCTCCTTCCTTCCTCATAGCGGCTGGGAGGCAGGTAAGGAGAGGTTCCTCGTTTCTGCGGTGTCACACGGAGCGATGTGTGCTACCGCAGGAGCGACGAACTACATCGTTACTGCTGCAGTAACGATAATCGAGAATGGAGACCCATGTCACCGATGAGCGATTTTGCACGTTTTTGCAACGATGCAAAATCGCTCATCGGTATCACACGCAGCAACATCGCTAATGCGGCCGGATGTGCGTCACAAATTCCGTGACCCCAACGACTCCGCATTAGCGATGTCGCAGCGTGTAAAGCCCCCTTTAGTGGGAGTGGTGTACAGGGTCTTAGCAGTAAAGAGTATTCCATATTTCTGCCAGATACCCACAGAGATATTGAAATCTGAAAAAAGAGACTTCTGCTCATTGAAGGTAAGAACTACTCACATAGCGTTCAGCTCCACAGCAAACGAGTGCTCTAGCACTGGCATCTCAGCAGGGATATTCCCCTACTACACATGTGTGTCTAGGTCACTGTGACAGTTTACAGGACATAACTCAGGGCACCTAGACAGAAGGCAGAGGGACTACTTTCTATTTCTGGTGTAGAGCTTAGTACAATATATATATATTTATACTATTACATGGGACACATGTACCTTGTATTACCATTATTCGCTGTATATGAACCCCTTTTCTCCGGGCATTATTTGTCTATAGCATTTTTCACGAACCTGAGGCAACTGAGAACCCTTCAGTGAAGGAATTCCACTAACCCTCACAATACCTACCAGGGGCCTCCCTGCAGTAACTCAGGTAGTTGTACCCATTCTCTTTCCGCATTCTATGTGTTCTTCTTCTTTCTTCTTTTTTTTCTTTTTTCTTCTTTTTATTTCTATCATGTAGTTCAGGGGTTTATAGATATATGTCCTGCATCTCATATTTCCTTTAGTGGTGCTTCTTACCCATTCTCATATCATTTACCCTAGTATTTCATGATCCTGAGGCGACTGAGAACCCTTTAATAAAGGAATCCTTTTTCACCTGAATTGTCAAGTGATACTTACCAGTGACTATCACGTAATGTTACAGGTAGTTCCATTTTCTTCCTCTTCTTTCTCTCCTTTCTTCTTTGTCACACGGTCCATTGTGTTATAGCCCACGTGTCATGATAACACTTGTACCATCTTTTCATTTAGATTCCACCTACAATTATTTACCGATTCCAGTTCTGGAATAGGCTTTCATCATCTACTCACTAGAATTCTCAAGTTCATAAGGTACTGAGACATATACATGTTCACACCATTATAAAGAACAAAGTATAAACATTGAGGTTTTTCTCACACCCATGTTCCTGTGTTCTTTGATATGATATGTGTTCATTTCCTTCACTATATAGGATTGCAAGTTTTCCATTTGTACCTTAATGGCAATGACACTATACAATTGAACACATATCATCCTGTTATCCATATAGGTGTGTATTTACCTGCTTGACTATTTTTGGCTGTTTGATCCAGAATGTTTCTCCAGATAGGTCATGTGGAAATTTTCTTTCCTCAGTACAAATGTTTTCACTATGGCTTTGGAAAATTTTTTTGTATGTGCATCATGGTCATTTGACCCATTGTACTCTCAAGTAGCAATATATTGTACTGTTATGTTGTACTATGTACTAATTACGTGTTTATATGGTTTTGTAACCCTTTATGATCTTAGATAACTTTATCCTTGATAAAGACCTAAAAACAAGCTCGAAACGTTGGATGAATTATCCTTTTGCACAAATAAAGAATTTTCAGCATTCTAAGAGTTCTTTTCTTACGTTATTGATCACTATAGTGTGCCAGAGCTATTTCTATTGAATTGACTCTTATTTTTTCTGACCACCTGCTATATACACAGTGAGCCAGACATATTCAATTTTCATTCAGAAGGCAGAGGGAAGCCTTAGCAGCTGAGCCTATATCTTGGCTTGTGAGCATTAGAACAGGCCGGCGATTACAGGGTAACATGAAAAATGTCCAGCTTGCATTATGACTAGAACATGACAATATCCTTTTAAGTACTAACCTATGATGCGTTCCTAAGCAGTTGATGTTATATGTTCTACATTTCATTTTCTGCATACTTTCCAAGTAGTAGAATTTGCAGAGCAAAAACAAGGAGAATGGTGCTTTTTGCAGCCGCCGCCCACTGCAATGAATCTGAATAACTCCTCCTTTTGGGCACAAGCACCTCCCCTCCCCCTTGCAGTCTTTCCAATTCATGATACAAAAAGACGGACGGACAGGACAGGACAGGACCATCTGCCTGACTTTCCGTCACTGCCACCCTTTGCCATCCTTGCCCGTAGAAAGCCCTTTCATCATCCCCAAACCCTAATCTTTTCCCTTCCCTTCCCAGCTGCGTCTCACTCCCTTTCATTAGGAAGTGAGCGCAGCCTTTTCTCCGTTCTGCACATGCGCGACGTTAAACACAAATGCGCAGGCGTGCGTTCCATTAGCCTCACTGCATTCCACTCCCATACAGGAAGTGGGCACAGCTATTACTACGGTCGCACATAAAAGAACCCACGGCCACCACTGCACATAGCTGACTCCACCACAGGACACCCACTTCTACACCAACGCAGGTAAGACAGGATCGGCACCTCTATGCTCCCGTTACAATCAGGCTCAGTCACCATGTGATAACGCTCTCAACTCTTTAGTTGCAGGCTCCCCTTGCTTCACCTACACTGGCTGTGCTGCCATTTCCTCTCCCACCTGGAAGGTATACTTTATTCCACTATTTTCCTGTTTCTCTCTTCCCCCTTTTCCCATAACCTACTTTTATCTGCATTTGTGGGGTATCTATATGCTATTTACATCATAGTTTTATTCATTAATATGGAAGGGAAGAGTGCCCATGAGAGTGTTGAACTGCGGAGAGCAAAAGATTAAGCTGCTCCGATTTGCCACCATTGATAAGCTGTTCTCAGTAGATACACATGCTATCCAAACAGCAGCATCCACCATTGCTTCAGCCCACCCATTCAGTGACAGCTCACCAAGTCAGCCAGAGGAGTGGTGTAAGGAATTACACGTAGGCACTGACTCCACACCTTCACATCACAAGAAGGGGGTCTACAGGCTAGTGCAAGAATACGAGCAAGTCTTCAGCAAACATCTGCTAGACTTTTGAAAAATAAAAGGGGTCAAACACTACATCCCCACAAGTGCACACCCAGCCATCAAAGAGAGATATAAGCCAAATCTACCTGCACATTACCAGTGTACCAAGGACATGTTGAGCAACATGAAGGAGGCTGGGGTTATCCGTGACAGTTGTAGCCTCTGGGCAGCTCCGTTGGTCCTGTTAAAGAAGAAGGACAGCACCACTCCCCTGTATTGAGGAATAGCTAGCTGCATTGACAACTGCAAATTATTTTTCTACCCTTGATCTCACTAGTCACTATTGGCAAGTGTCCGTTGCTGAGGCAGACCGGGAGAAGACCGCCTTTGCCACCCCGATGGGTCTCTGCGAGTTCAAAAGCATGCCCTTCGAGCTGTGCAATTTGCCAGGAACCTTCCAGAGGCTGATGGAATGCTGCTTGGGACACCGAAACTTTGAAACGGTACTGCTATACCTTTATGATGTTATTGTTTATTCTAACGCAAACAAGATTTTAGGGTGTATAAAAAGGGAGATTAGATCCGATGATCCCAACGTATTGTTACCCCTCTATAAATCACTTGTAAGGCCACATCTGGAATATGGGGTAAAGTCCTGAGCAGGTTGATAACCATTGGTTTGAGCATGGTAGGGTGTAGTACGCATCTTCCTGCATCGGTAAAAGCTGCAGAAGTCCTTGAAGATTTCCGCTTCAAAGGCAGTGCCTTGATCTGTGAGGACTCTCTCTGAGTAGCCATGAGGTCTGCATAAGTGTGCTTGGAAGACCTTCGCTGCAGTATGGGCCATTAGATCTTTGACTTGTACCACAACCATAAATCTCGAGTAGTTGTCTACCATCGTAAGTGCATACGTGAGCTCACCTCGATATTCTGCAACAAAACTCCCTTTTTCGATTTCAGTTTCAGCAAACACTCCTCTTCCTGTAGAAAATATTTATCATTACCTAAGACAGTCATTCTAATGCATGACAATATTAAGGCAATTTAGTTAAAACTTGTTTTAACTCACCTTTAAGGGGATTGATGTATTTCATGGTCAATCCAGGTTTGTCAGTGATGGCACTGACATAATGTATGGCGTCTTTTTCGGGCGTTATCCTTTGCCTTTTCATTGTGAAAATCCAGTTGCCTATATCAAAGCAAATTCTACTACTTGGAAAGTATGCAGAAAATGAAATGTAGAACATATAACATCAACTGCTTAGGAACGCATCATAGGTTAGTACTTAAAAGGATATTGTCATGTTCTAGTCATAATGCAAGCTGGACATTTTTCATGTTACCCTGTAATCGCCGGCCTGTTCTAATGCTCACAAGCCAAGATATAGGCTCAGCTGCTAAGGCTTCCCTCTGCCTTCTGAATGAAAATTGAATATGTCTGGCTCACTGTGTATATAGCAGGTGCTCAGAAAAAATAAGAGTCAATTCAATAGAAATAGCTCTGGCACACTATAGTGATCAATAACGTAAGAAAAGAACTCTTAGAAAGCTGAAAATTCTTTATTTGTGCAAAAGGATAATTCATCCAACGTTTCGAGCTTGTTTTTAGGTCTTTATCAAGGATAAAGTTATCTAAGATCATAAAGGGTTACAAAACCATATAAACACGTAATTAGTACATAGTACAACATAACAGTACAATATATTGCTACTTGAGAGTACAATGGGTCAAATGACCATGATGCACATACAAAAAAATTTTCCAAAGCCATAGTGAAAACATTTGTACTGAGGAAAGAAAATTTCCACATGACCTATCTGGAGAAACATTCTGGATCAAACAACCAAAAATAGTCAAGCAGGTAAATACACACCTATATGGATAACAGGATGATATGTGTTCAATTGTATAGCGTCATTGCCATTAAGGTACAAATGGAAAACTTGCAATCCTATATAGTGAAGGAAATGAACACATATCATATCAAAGAACACAGGAACATGGGTGTGAGAAAAACCTCAATGTTTATACTTTGTTCTTTATAATGGTGTGAACATGTATATGTCTCAGTACCTTATGAACTTGAGAATTCTAGTGAGTAGATGATGAAAGCCTATTCCAGAACTGGAATCGGTAAATAATTGTAGGTGGAATCTAAATGAAAAGATGGTACAAGTGTTATCATGACACGTGGGCTATAACACAATGGACCGTGTGACAAAGAAGAAAGGAGAGAAAGAAGAGGAAGAAAATGGAACTACCTGTAACATTACGTGATAGTCACTGGTAAGTATCACTTGACAATTCAGGTGAAAAAGGATTCCTTTATTAAAGGGTTCTCAGTCGCCTCAGGATCATGAAATACTAGGGTAAATGATATGAGAATGGGTAAGAAGCACCACTAAAGGAAATATGAGATGCAGGACATATATCTATAAACCCCTGAACTACATGATAGAAATAAAAAGAAGAAAAAAGAAAAAAAAGAAGAAAGAAGAAGAACACATAGAATGCGGAAAGAGAATGGGTACAACTACCTGAGTTACTGCAGGGAGGCCCCTGGTAGGTATTGTGAGGGTTAGTGGAATTCCTTCACTGAAGGGTTCTCAGTTGCCTCAGGTTCGTGAAAAATGCTATAGACAAATAATGCCCGGAGAAAAGGGGTTCATATACAGCGAATAATGGTAATACAAGGTACATGTGTCCCATGTAATAGTATAAATATATATATATTGTACTAAGCTCTACACCAGAAATAGAAAGTAGTCCCTCTGCCTTCTGTCTAGGTGCCCTGAGTTATGTCCTGTAAACTGTCACAGTGACCTAGACACACATGTGTAGTAGGGGAATATCCCTGCTGAGATGCCAGTGCTAGAGCACTCGTTTGCTGTGGAGTTGAACGCTATGTGAGCAGTTCTTACCTTCAATGAGCAGAAGTCTCTTTTTTCAGATTTCAATATCTCTGTGGGTATCTGGCAGAAATATGGAATACTCTTTACTGCTAAGACCCTGTACACCACTCCCACTAAAGGGGGCTTTACACGCTGCGACATCGCTAATGCGGAGTCGTTGGGGTCACGGAATTTGTGACGCACATCCGGCCGCATTAGCGATGTTGCTGCGTGTGATACCGATGAGCGATTTTGCATCGTTGCAAAAACGTGCAAAATCGCTCATCGGTGACATGGGTCTCCATTCTCGATTATCGTTACTGCAGCAGTAACGATGTAGTTCGTCGCTCCTGCGGTAGCACACATCGCTCCGTGTGACACCGCAGAAACGAGGAACCTCTCCTTACCTGCCTCCCAGCCGCTATGAGGAAGGAAGGAGGTGGGCGGGATGTTCCGGCCACTCATCTCCGCCCCTCCGCTGCTATTGGGCGGTCGCTCAGTGACGTCGCTGTGACGCCGCACGGACCGCCCCCTTAGAAAGGAGGCGGTTCGCCGGACACAGCGACGTCGCCGGGCAGGTAAGTATGTGTGACGGGTCTGGTCGGTGTTGTGCGGCATGGGCAGCGATTTGCCCGTGTCGCGCAACAGATGGGGGCGGGTACCCACACTAGCGATATCGGGACCGATATCGCAGTGTGTAAAGTAGCCTTTAGTCACATGACCAAGACTGTATCTGTGTCCCTACAACACACTTGAGACAAATGTGTGTGTGAGCCTGCATTGTGGGGTATATATAATATATTATAGAGCTGGGAAGGATCATTCTAAGCAGTGAGCTGTTCCAGTATTTGTAGGAAAATACCCAGTAGAAGCATCAAACACAGCACCAATACCTCCCATCAGTATTCCACCACAGTGCCATGTAACCCATGCCCTACACTCCCATCTACACCAATACTATACAGGCACAAACTAGTATATCTGACTAAAAGCCCCCAAAATATGAAGAACGGCCTATAGTTGAGTGTGGATATAAAATCTATGTGAGCAGAGCTAGAATAGAAATCACTGATCGCATTGAAGTCATTCTGACCATAAATCACCATGATATCAAGGTGAGGAGTTGTGTGTTACTGCTGGGAGGAAAGGGTTAACAGTGGAATATTAAGGTGCATTTCTGTGTGCAGTGTTACTAGTCAATGTAACAATTCAGTATGAGCTGCTCTTGGTGCCGGGGGAGGGAGATGCTCTCCTGAGCAAGATAGATGGGGAATGAACATGATATCTATATAGTGTAAGGCAGGGGGTCTCAAACCAGGTGATCATGTCTGATCAACTGGTTACATTATGTCTGATTACCTTGTCTAACAGTTTTTTCTCCCCTTTCTTTACCTTCCAGGTTCCCATAGTCACGTGAAATATCCCTGTTGCACTTGATTACGGCTCACTATTCACTATAGGATGTCTTATATCTAACATCACACTCTCACCCATCAGCACTCTATAGGTTTGTATAAGGTATGCGCTTACACATCCGGTCCTCCATAGGTATTTCCACTTATGTAACACTATCCCTATGATCACTCATAACTCATACCCTTGTAGTCAATTACAGCCTCCTCTCTCCCCCCCTCCCCTTCTCCCTTTCCATCTATAATTTTGCCAGTACAATATTAGTTTACATTAGGCACACACTCACATATTCCTTTCCTTAGTGATTTATTGTAATTCACATTCACATACAATTCCCTATGCCTGCCCCATTACTACATTCATACCTACTTGACCCTATCCTGATACCCCTTGTCTCACCTTGTTGGTCCCTACACCTGTTATCATGTCCTTTCCTGTGTCTGTCTTGTCACACAACACATTTTAGCATATAACTTGTGCTCCTTATTACCTGTCCTGCCTATTAGAATTATGTCCATTATGTCCATGCATGGCCCAATGAATCAAGTCTGTACTTCATATTCATGGTTTAAGCCTTTGGGTTCCAATGTGCCCAGAGTATATATCCAGAAAGATTCCCTTTCTTTGAGCTTCCTAATTCTATTGCCTCCTCTGCGTATGGCTTGGACATGTTCGATGACTTGGAATGTTAATTGGATCACTGTGTGATTATGCGTCACAAAATGGTGTGGGACTGGTAATAGAATCTGCTTACAATGTATTGTTGACTTGTGTTTAGCTCAAAGAAAGAGAATCTTTCTGGATATGTACTCTGGGCACATTAGAACCCAAGGGCTTAAACCGTGAATATGAAGTAAAGACTTGATTCATTGGGCCGTGCACCATGTCACCAAGTGTCCAATTGCATTGTCCAATGGCTCACAATGGTTATGCGTTTTCATTGGATGGATAATCGAAGCCATGTTTTTTTCCTTTCTGTTGGGTTTGTTGTGTGAGTAGCCTATAGGATTAAGTTGGTTACCGCAGGCAGTGGATTTAACTTCCTGTCTTTGGTCCAGTGGTAGATGGATTGTCTGGTCTATGAGCTGTTATTGGTTTGAATGCAGGTGAATGCCCATGGGCTGCTTATGACTGTGTAAAATAGTATTGATTCATGATGGATTTCAGACTACATGTAGATATCTTCAGTCTTTCTATCCACATCATTTAAATGAACATTATCCATGCAGCTTGAAATCCATCCAATAAGAGAAGCAACCTTGTACAACCAATCTGATAAGGGCACAGTATATCCTAAGGGAAGGTTATGGCGGATGCAGGAAGATGCGCACTACACCCTACCATGCTCAAACCAATGGTTATCAACCTGCTCAGGACTTTACCCCATATTCCAGATGTGGCCTTACAAGTGATTTATAGAGGGTTAACAATACGTTGGGATCACCGGATCTAATCTCCCTTTTTATACACCCTAAAATCTTGTTTGCTTTAGAATAAACAATAACATCATAAAGGTATAAGATGACGCCATTATTAGCGTCACCATACCGCTACTCTGCCTTCTAAAACGGTCTCTGCTCAAAACCAAACATGATGCATTGCAGGCGGAGCGCGATGAGTTGCAGCAAGAAACAGTAGTGGGTGTGGGTGATAACACACAGCCCAGCCTCGTCTCATCACAACGTGCAGTGGAGGACTATGACGAGGAGGAGGATGAAGACATGGAGCAAATCTCCGGCCAAATTGAGGATATGACATGCACACCAGTCATATCCTCGGTTCAGCGTGGCTGGCCAGAGGACAGGGTAGATGAGGAGGAGGAGGAGGAGGAGGAGGAGGACAGCATGTTCAGTCAACGTGTTGGTCAGGCTACTGAAGTCCTGGCTGTTAAGAGTCTGGCGCACATGGCTGACTTTATGGTAAGCTGCCTGTCTCGTGACCCTCGCGTTAAGAACATCTTGGCCGACAATCATTACTGGTTGGTAACACTGTTAGACCCACGCTACAAGGAGAACTTTATGTCTCTTATTCCCGAGGCGGAGAGGTCAACCAAAATGCAGCAGTTCCGGAAGGCCATAGTCACGGAAGTAGGCAAAGCATTCCCCTCACAAAACGCTAGCGGCATAGGTCAGGAATCAGTGGACAACCAAGGCGTACAGCCGAGAGAGGCACAAGTCCAATCCGCCAGAGGTAGGGGAACAGTCTTTAAGATGTGGGACAGTTTTCTCAGCCCCTCACGTACCACAGCCCCTGAGGTGCGGGGTAGTGCCACAAGAAATCCTAAGTTTGCCCAGATGCTCAAGGAGTACCTTGCAGATCGAACAACTGTACTCCGACATTCCTCTGTGCCTTACAATTATTGGGTATCCAAGGTGGACACGTGGCATGAATTGGCTCTCTACGCCTTGGAAGTCCTGGCCTGCCCTGCCGCTAGCGTTTTGTCAGAGCATGTTTTTAGTGCCGCAGGTGGAATCATTACAGATAAACGCACCCGCCTGTCAACTGAAAATGCTGACAGGCTGACTCTGATCAAGATGAACAAGGGTTGGATTGGGCCAGACTTCACCACACCACCAGCAAATGAGAGCGGAATTTAAAGTTTGTAACGGGAATTTGCCATGTACCTCCAGTCACCCATGGGTACACACTTCTGGACTTTGGATAATCGCTGGACTGCTCCTCCTTCTCCTCATGCGCCACCATGATGACCGTTACAAGAGTTAGGCCTTTGTTTCAGGTATACCCCCAGTGGTAAATTTTTTCGCCCATTCTTTGCAGAATGGACATTACAACGACAGGAGACCCGCTCCTTTGCAATGGGAACAATGTTTTGAGGCCCTCATGCACGTCTCTATGCAGGGACAACGTGGAGCCTCCCAATTTTTGGCTGCCCTGCCAAAGGGCTATACTATAATACACCCACTTCCTGACAATGGACACTTAATGTTTTGAGGCCCTCATGCACGTCTCTATCCAGGGACAACGTGGAGCCTCCCAATTTTTGGCTGCCCTGCCAAAGGGCTATACTACAAAAGACCCACTTCCTGACAATGGACACTTAATGTTTTGAGGCCCTCATGCACGTCTCTATCCAGGGACAACGTGGAGCCTCCCAATTTTTGGCTGCCCTGCCTAAGGGCTATACTATAATACACCCACTTCCTGACAATGGACACTTAATGTTTTGAGGCCCTCATGCACGTCTCTATCCAGGGACAACGTGGAGCCTCCCAATTTTTGGCTGCCCTGCCAAAGGGCTATACTACAAAAGACCCACTTCCTGACAATGGACACTTAATGTTTTGAGGCCCTCATGCACGTCTCTATCCAGGGACAACGTGGAGCCTCCCAATTTTTGGCTGCCCTGCCTAAGGGCTATACTATAATACACCCACTTCCTGACAATGGACACTTAATGTTTTGAGGCCCTCATGCACGTCTCTATCCAGGGACAACGTGGAGCCTCCCAATTTTTGGCTGCCCTGCCAAAGGGCTATACTATAATACACCCACTTCCTGACAATGGACACTTAATGTTTTGAGGCCCTCATGCACGTCTCTATCCAGGGACAACGTGGAGCCTCCCAATTTTTGGCTGCCCTGCCAAAGGGCTATACTACAAAAGACCCACTTCCTTCCAATGGGCACTTCAGGTTTACAGGCCCTCATGCACGTCTCTATCCAGGGACAACGTGGAGCCTCCCAATTTTTGGCTGCCCTGCCTAAGGGCTATACTATAATACACCCACTTCCTGACAATGGACACTTAATGTTTTGAGGCCCTCATGCATGTCTCTATCCAGGGACAACGTGGAGCCTCCCAATTTTTGGCTGCCCTGCCAAAGGGCTATACTACAAAAGACCCACTTCCTTCCAATGGGCACTTCAGGTTTACAGGCCCTCATGCACGTCTCTATCCAGGGACAACGTGGAGCCTCCCAATTTTTGGCTGCCCTGCCAAAGGGCTATACTACAAAAGACCCACTTCCTTCCAATGGGCACTTCAGGTTTACAGGCCCTCATGCACGTCTCTATCCAGGGACAACGTGGAGCCTCCCAATTTTTGGCTGCCCTGCCTAAGGGCTATACTATAATACACCCACTTCCTGACACTGGACACTTAATGTTTTGAGGCCCTCATGCACGTCTCTATCCAGGGACAACGTGGAGCCTCCCAATTTTTGGCTGCCCTGCCTAAGGGCTATACTACAATAGACCCACTTCCTTACAATGGGCACTTCAGGTTTACAGGCCATCATGCACGTCTGTATGCAGGGGCATTGGTGAACCTCACAATTTTGGACTGCCCTGGCAAAGGAAAATACTACAAAGACTCAGTTCCTCAAAATGGGCACATTAGACTCAGAGGCCTTTATGCACGTCTCTTCTCAGGGACATCGGAGTGCCACACAATGTTTTACGTAAAATCTTTCATGTATTGATCTCAAAAAGTAACATACATTAGCTCTATCTCACTATTGGGTATGTGCCCTTAACATTTCCGCTATGAAAAATCATTTTGGTGTCATTTTGGAAGGTTTTCTGGTGAGTCCGTAAAAATGGCGTAAAACGTGGACAAAATTATTCACAGCTGTGACTTTTGAGTGATAAATGCTTCAAGGGGTCTTCCCCATGCTGTTGCCATGTCATTTGAGCACTCTTCGGAGACTTTTGTGCCATTTTTAGGGTTTCTACATGCTGCCGGTGGTCATTTCACAAAAATACTCGGGTCTCCCATAGGATAACATTGGGCTCGGTGCTCGGGCCGAGTACACGAGTATCTTGGGAGGCTCGGCCCGAGCTTCGAGCACCCGAGCTTTTTAGTACTCGCTCATCACTACTAATAAACCTAAAAAATAAAAATAAATTGAATAAAAATCATGAATGTTGTGTTATAACAGGAAATTCGGTGTAAGAATGAATATCCGGGATGAGAGTTCAGCGAATGAGTTATAGAAATTGTTACAAAAAGGAGTGTGTACGGTTTATGCGTAAATTTTCAGAATGCGTACATGAAAATTATATGTATGTGAGAATGTCCCCCATGCTTTGTAAAAAGTTATTTATGAAAATGTAAATAAAATATATAAAAATGCCTAATTATTTATAATTTATGAGAAAGATATATATGTATGGAAGAATGTTATAAGGTGTCCAAGAACCATAAAGAAAAAGGGTGCATATATAATGTTAGAGGTCTAGAGTTCCACCAGGCTATATCACCCCTAAAGAAATAGAAAGAAGACCTTACTACCTGTGTACCCCAAAAAAAGCTATATTTCTTAGCCAGGATTATGGTGGAGATATGCACAAGTGAAATAAGAATATAAAGTAATACAATAAGATTATAAAACCAATATGTGTGCATTCATGCACCACCCGGTACGCTACCCTTGCCAAATTGTTCACTCTAGATCCCCACACGATCCATGAAGCCGTTCCCCCGGTCACACCGCCTGCTGCCGGTTCCCACTCATCCCTGGGGGAGTTAGGCGAGTGGTATCGAGAGCTACATGTCGGCACTGATGATACCCCCATACACCACAAGGAAGGGGTATACCGGGTGGTACAGGAGTATGAGCGGGTTTTTAGCAAGCACCCTCTAGATTTTGGGCAGATTAAAGGGGTTCAACACCACATCCCTACCGGTACACACTCCCCTATTAAAGAGAGATACAGGCCTATTCCCCCTGCGCACTACCAATGCGCCAAAGACATGTTGAGGAACATGAAGGAGGCAGAGGTTATTAGGGACAGCTGTAGTCCCTGGGCCGCTCCGTTGGTGCTGGTTAAGAAGAAGGATGGCACCATGCGGATGTGTGTGGATTACCGGAAGATTAACCAGATAACGCATAAGGATGCTTACCCTCTGCCCCGCATCAAAGAGTCCCTGGCCTCGCTGAGAACCGCTAACTACTTCTCCACCCTTGACCTCACCAGCGGGTACTGGCAGGTGGCCGTGGCACCGGAAGACCGAGAGAAGACTGCCTATGGGACCGTTTTGCTGTACTTGGATGATGTGATTGTGTACTCACAGACGTATGAAGCCCACCTGGAGCACCTAGCCGAGGTGTTCGCGTCCCTTGCCAAGTATGGGATGAAGTTGAAGCCCTCAAAGTGTCATCTGCTGAAACCCAGAGTGCAGTACCTAGGACATGTGGTTGGTGCGGAAGGTGTCGCCCCCAACCCCGAGAAGATCACCGCCATCCAAGACTGGCCGAGACCGACCACAGTGAGGGAAGTGAGGCAGTTTCTGGGCCTGGTGGGATATTACCGTCGCTTCATTAAGGGGTACACAAAGATGGCTGCCCCCATGCAAGACCTCCTCGTAGGACAGACCAAGGGTGGTAGATCCCTAGTAGCCCCATTGGTGTGGGAAGAAAAGCATGAGGAATCCTTCCGCCAGCTGAGAACAGCCCTGACCGGAGAGGAAATCCTAGCGTACCCTGACTACAGCCGCCCATTCATCCTCTACACCGACGCCAGCAATGTGGGCTTGGGGGCTGTTCTATCCCAGGTCCAAGACAGAAGGGAAAAGGTAATAGCTTATGCTAGCCGAAAACTCCGACCGACTGAGAGGAACCCTGAGAACTACATCTCCTTCAAGCTTGAGCTCTTGGCACTGGTGTGGGCTATCACCGAGCGTTTCCGCCATTACCTGGCAGCAGCCAAGTTCACCGCGTACACAGACAATAACCTGCTGACCCATCTAGATACGGCCAAGCTGGGCGCGTTGGAGCAGCGGTGGGTGACCAGGTTAGCCAACTACGATTTCACCATCAAGTACCAGGCCGGCCGTACCAACGTCAATGCCAATGCACTCTCCCGGATGCCCCACCTGTCGGAAGAGGGGCCAGAGGATGATGACCTCGAAGAGATCGAGTTGCCTGCATTTCACCGGCCATTCACTGAGAAGGTGCACGTCTACCAACAACGGGTGAACCTGGATCCGCTGCCCCGACAGGACTGGCAGGAAGCTCAGGACCAGGCACCTGCTGTCCGCCTGGTCAAGACTCTAGTGGAACAGGGTTCTGCTGGGATAGACCCTGCTGCCCCTGCCGAAGCCCAACGTCTGTGGCAAGAACGGACCCGGCTATACCTACACCAGGGGAAGTTGTATCGCGAGCTGATTAATCCAAAGACTCACGAGAAGATCCGCCAGCTGGTGATTCCCCAGGCTAAAGTGCCCACCGTCCTGCAAGCATACCATGATGGTGCAGTGCACTTCGGGTGGAAGAAGCTAGAGATGTTGTTAAGAGAGCGGTTCTATTGGAGTGGAATGCGGGAATCTGTGGAGGCCTGGTGCCGAGAATGTGGCCCTTGCGCATTGAGAAGGAAGGACGAGGCCAGCCAGAAGGCACCCCTACACCCGATCATTACACACCAACCGCTGGAGCTGGTTGCCCTTGACCATGTAAAGCTCACCCCCAGCCGAAGTGGGTACACCTACGCTCTGACCATCGTAGACCACTACTCGAGGTTCCTGGTGGTTGTCCCAGTTAAGGACTTAACCGGCCGCACCGCTGCTAAGGCTTTCCAGGCTTATTTCTGTTGACCGCATTGGTACCCGGAGAGGGTGCTTACCGACCAGGGTCCGGCCTTTGAAGCAGAGGTATTCCAGGAATTCTGCCAGTTGTACGGCTGCAAGAAAATCCGGACCACGCCTTACCACGCCCAAACCAATGGCATTTGTGAAAAGATGAACCACTTGGTCCTGGGCCTCCTCAAGACGTTACCACTGGAAGAGCGGAACCTGTGGCTGGAGAAGCTACCTGACCTGGTCGATATGTACAACAACATCCCTTCCAGCTCTACGAAATGCACTCCAGCATACCTGATGAGAGCTCGTCCCGGCCGGCTACCAGTGGATCTGGAAATGGGCTTGGAAGCTTCAGAAGCACTCCTGTCGACAGCTGAATGGGACACTCGGCGGAGGACACAGTACCGACAGGTCCAGGAGTATGTTGAAAAGAACTTGTGCCGGAGTCGGGGACAACAGGAGCAGTGCTTCAACAAGAAGGCGCCTGCCGGTTCCTTCCAACCTGGGGATGTAGTGCTGAAGCGGAAAAGAAGGGCCCACAAGCTGGATGATCAATGGGAAAAAACCCCGTATGTAGTCCAGCCCACAGGATGGGAGAATGGGAAGGCCTACCAGATCAGCCGTGACCAGGGGGGGACTTTGGCCACGGTTTCCCGAGACCACCTGAAGAAGTGCCCACCAGCATTGAGAGTAGCGGATGAGGCTCCAGTTCCCAGTCCAGTGGAGAAGGAAAAAGAGGTAATCCACACCATGATGGGTGATTTTCCAGCAGACTGGCCTACACAGAACGGTGCGGTGATCCTTCCAGTGATACTGTTCCCACAACCCGTGGATGAAGAAATGATGGAAACGGTTAACCGCGAGCCAGTGCCCAGGGATGTACCTGTACCCAGCTCCCCTACGCCTCCGCCTGCCCCACATGATAGCAGGGAGGAGGAACTGACTGTTCCCTCTGCCCCACTGCCTGTCACCACTGACACCGGACCCCGAAGGTCCACTCGCTCCAACCTAGGTAGACCCCCACTTAGGTACAGGGAAACTACTCTTTAAAAGGGGGGGGCTTTATGTGTTGAGTGTACCAGTTTGAAAGTTTTAAATGATAAGTAAAGATGATCAACCTCTATAAATCACTTGTAAGGCTACATCTGGAATATGGGAACCAGTTTTGGGCTCCACATTTTAAAAAGGACATTCAGAAGTTAGAGTCAGTTCAAAGGTGGGCAACTAGACTACTACAAGGAATGGAAGGCCTCCCATATGATGACAAGTTGAAAAAGTTATTAAGTGATTATTGGCTGCAATGGGGCTTTCTGGCTGGTGCCAGCCTCTCTTCTTAGCACACAGGAACCACAATCCCTACACCATGCTTCAATGGATTCTCTCATCCCAGCCCAGTAAAACTACATATTTTACACAGTCATAAGCAGCCCATGGGCATTCACCTGCATTCAAACCAATAACAGCTCATAGACCAGACAATCCATCTACCACTGGACCAAAGACTGGAAGTTAAATCCACTGCCTGCGGTAACCAACTTAATCCTATAGGCTACTCACACAACAAACCCAACAGAAAGGAAAAAAACATGGCTTCGATTATCCATCCAATGAAAACGCATAACCATTGTGAGCCATTGGACAATGCAATTGGACACATGGTGACATGGTGCACGGCCCAATGAATCAAGTCTTTACTTCATATTCACGGTTTAAGCCCTTGGGTTCTAATGTGCCCAGAGTACATATCCAGAAAGATTCTCTTTCTTTGAGCTAAACACAAGTCAACAATACATTGTAAGCAGATTCTATTACCAGTCCCACACCATTTTGTGACGCATAATCACACAGTGATCCAATTAAGATTCCAAGTCATCGAACATGTCCAAGCCATACGTAGAGGAGGCAATAGAATTAGGAAGCTCAAAGAAAGGGAATCTTTCTGGATATATACTCTGGGCACATTGGAACCCAAAGGCTTAAACCATGAATATGAAGTACAGACTTGATTCATTGGGCCATGCATGGACATAATGGACATAATTCTAATAGGCAGGACAGGTAATAAGGAGCACAAGGGATATGCTAAAATGTGTTGTGTGACAAGACAGACACAGGAAAGGAGATGATAACAGGTGTAGGGACCAACAAGGTGAGACAAGGGGTATCAGGATAGGGTCAAGTAGGTATGAATGTAGTAATGGGGCAGGCATAGAGAATTGTATGCGAATGTGAATTACAATAAGTCACTAAGGAAAGGAATATGTGAGTGTGTGCCTAATGTAAACTAATATTGTACTGGCAAAATTATAGATGGAAAGGGAGAAGGGGAGAGGGGAGAGAGGAGGCTGTAATTGACTACAAGGGTATGAGTTATGAGTGATCATAGGGATAGTGCTACATAAGTGGAAATACCTATGGAGGACCGGATGTGTAAGCGCATACCTTATACAAACCTATAGAGTGCTGATGGGTGAGAGTGTGATGTTAGATATAAGACATCCTATAGTGAATAGTGAGCCGTAATCAAGTGCAACAGGGATATTTCACGTGACTATGGGAACCTGGAAGGTAAAGAAAGGGGAGAAAAAACTGTTAGACAAGGTAATCAGACAAACATGACAAATAAAAAACAAGGAAGAATGGAACTCCATACATACTGGAGCCATATATAGTGTGAACACGAAAAAGAACCGGGCGTTAGAAAAAATGTGCACGGCCCAATGAATCAAGTCGGTTCTTCATATTCATGGTTTAAGCCCTTGGGTTCCAACGTGCCCAGAGTATATATCCAGAAAGATTCCCTTTCTTTGAGCTTCCTAATTCTATCGCCTCCTCTGCGTATGGCTGGGACATGTTCGATGACTTGGAATCTTAATTGGGCCACTGTGCGATTATGCGTCACAAAATGGTGTGGGACTGGTAATAGAATCTGCTTACAACGTATTGTTGACTTGTGCTTAGCACAAAGAAAGGGAATCTTTCTGGATATGTACTCTGGACACATTAGAACCCAAGGGCTTAAACCGTGAATATGAAGTACAGACTTGATTCATTGGGCCGTGCACCATGTCACCATGTGTGCAATTGCATTGTCCAATGGCTCACAATGGTTATGCGTTTTCATTGGATGGATAATCGAAGCCATGTTTTTTTCCTTTCTCTTGGGTTTGTTGTGTGAGTAGACTATAGGATTAAGTTAGTTACCGCAGGCAGTGGATTTAGCTTCCTGTCTTTGGTCCAGTGGTAGATTGATTGTTTGGTCTATGAGCTGTTATGGGTTTTAATCCAGGTGAATGCCCATGGGCTGCTTATAACTGTGTGAAATATGTAGTTTTACTGGGCTGGGATGAGAGAATCCATCGAAGCATGGTGTAGGGATTGTGGTTCCTGTGTGCTAAGAAGAAAGGCTGGCACCAGCCAGAAAGCCCCATTACAGCCAATAATCAACCGCTAGCCGCTGGAACTCGTTGCTCTAGATCATGTCAAACTCACACCAAGCAGGAATAGATACATTAGCCCACCATCCCACCCAAAGAGCAACTTCTGCTGCGCAGCTGGCTTTCTAGGCAGCAGCGCTATCGTGATGTCAGCGGGGGACATTGTGACAAGCCAGTGTTCCGTCACTTCATGTTGTGCACTGTTCAAACGGAAAATACATCAACAGGCAGACTACAGAAAAGCTTACTAACAAAGGTTAGAGAGGGGCTTTCTCAGAGGGCTTTTTACAGTTTGTCTATTCCCAATTAGCCGTTTAAGTATGCTTAATGAAAGTACTAATTCTTTCATAGGCCGCCCATTCTTAGTATTTGACGTTCCTTATATTGCGGTATCAGGCTTCGCAGCAGGTTGCAAAACATTCATCACCCATGACTGTCCCCAATTGGGCTCAGAAGCTAAATGTCTATCATGACCTCTCTTTTTGAAAGTCCAAGAGCAAGCAAACTCTTCCTCCAGGAGAGGGAGCCAACAGATCACTAAAGACATCATCATTGCTCAAAGAAAACACCGAAAAACAATGGAAGCTTTAATTGGAGTGGAATCTGATAGACAGCACCTGATGCCAAGTCTGCATCTTCTAACACCTGCAGTCACTGCAGCAGCTGAATCCAATGTGTCCAAAAGGGATCTATTCTATTCAATTGCAAATGATCTAGATAAGACTGAGAATAAGATACTGCACAGGACATAGCAGAGTTGGTCAAGTTGAGTGGAGATGAGTTTGCTATTTGGCACAGCTTTTGCATCAATAAAGCAAGTAAAAGGTGTGAAAGATAAAAAAAAGGGTGAAAGTGTGAAAAGTGAATTGGCCAAATTGAGGTGCATATAAAGTTTTTGCTTTCTTTCAATTCACTAATGGGGCTCATTTGAATCAGGTGAATTGAGTTCTGCTTTTGGAAACTGGGTTAAGAAGGGGTGCACCGGTCCTGGAGGTACTGCAATACCAGGTCAATGCGTGGAGTGGACAGAGCAAGATTTTTTCCATCTCCTTGTTCTAAAAATCCATTTAATATATGGTCCCCAGAGAGGGGACGTATCAGATATTAAACTGATAAGAACAGATTTAATTTTTTTTTTTTTCTGTTTATCAGTAGGACTTCAAAATAACAAAGGTGATCGCCTCCCGTTGCCTGGGAACCGTCCAGGCACAAGAGGGCTATGTGTCACCAGAAGGCGCACACACTTCCTCAAGGCCGGCAGACGTGCAATCCCAGGCACCTTCCAGTACCGACCAAGGTAGCGTCCTCCGAAACTACACTTGATCTTAGCCAAAAGGCTGAGAAGCTATAACCCGAATTGGTTACGGCCTTGAGTGGCACCCTGGCCTATACCGGACACATCTTAGGGAGAGGGAGACAAACCCACGCCTACAGAAGACATTTTGTCACCCAAGCCAACCCTTGAAAAGGCTGTTTTGCAGAGCAAAAACAAGAAGAATGATGCTTTTTGCAGCCGCCGCCCACTGCAATTAATCTGAATAACTCCTCCTCCTCCAAGCACCTCCCCTCCCCCTTGCAGTCTTTCCAATTCATGATACAAAAAGACGGACGGACAGGACAGGACAGGACAGGCTGCCTGACTTTCCGTCACTGCCACCCTTTGCCATCCTTGCCCGTAGAAAGCCCTTTCATCATCCCCAAACCCTAATCTTTTCCCTTCCCTTCCCAGCTGCGTCTCACTCCCTTTCATTAGGAAGTGAGCGCAGCCTTTTCTCCGTTCTGCACATGCGCGACGTTAAACACAAATGCGCAGGCGTGCGTTCCATTAGCCTCACTGCATTCCACTCCCATACAGGAAGTGGGCGCAGCTATTACTACGGTCGCACATAAAAGAACCCACGGCCACCACTGCACACAGCTGACTCCACCACAGGACACCCACTTCTACACCAATGCAGGTAAGACAGGATCGGCACCTCTATGCTCCCGTTACAATCAGGCTCAGTCACCATGTGATAACGCTCTCAACTCTTTAGTTGCAGGCTCCCCTTGCTTCACCTCCACTGGCTGTGCTGCCATTTCCTCTCCCACCTGGAAGGTATACTTTATTCCACTATTTTCCTGTTTCTCTCTTCCCCCTTTTCCCATAACCTACTTTTATCTGCATTTGTGGGGTATCTATATGCTATTTACATCATAGTTTTATTCATTAATATGGAAGGGAAGAGTGCCCATGAGAGTGTTGAACTGCGGAGAGCAAGAGATTAAGCTGCTCCGATTTGCCACCATTGATAAGCTGTTCTCAGTAGATACACATGCTATCCAAACAGCAGCATCCACCATTGCTTCAGCCCACCCATTCAGTGACAGCTCACCAAGTCAGCCAGAGGAGTGGTGTAAGGAATTACACGTAGGCACTGACTCCACACCTTCACATCACAAGAAGGGGGTCTACAGGCTAGTGCAAGAATACGAGCAAGTCTTCAGCAAACATCCGCTAGACTTTTGAAGAATAAAAGGGGTCAAACACTACATCCCCACAAGTGCACACCCACCCATCAAAGAGAGATATAAGCCAAAACTACCTGCACATTACCAGTGTACCAAGGACATGTTGAGCAACATGAAGGAGGCTGGGGTTATCCGTGACAGTTGTAGCCTCTGGGCAGCTCCGTTGGTCCTGTTAAAGAAGAAGGACAGCACCACTCCCCTGTATTGAGGAATAGCTAGCTGCATTGAGAACTGCAAATTATTTTTCTACCCTTGATCTCACTAGTCGCTATTGGCAAGTGTCCGTTGCTGAGGCAGACCGGGAGAAGACCGCCTTTGCCACCCCGATGGGTCTCTGCGAGTTCAAAAGCATGCCCTTCGAGCTGTGCAATTTGCCAGGAACCTTCCAGAGGCTGATGGAATGCTGCTTGGGACACCGAAACTTTGAAACGGTACTGCTATACCTTTATGATGTTATTGTTTATTCTAAAGCAAACAAGATTTTAGGGTGTATAAAAAGGGAGATTAGATCCGGTGATCCCAACGTATTGTTAACCCTCTATAAATCACTTGTAAGGCCACATCTGGAATATGGGGTAAAGTCCTGAGCAGGTTGATAACCATTGGTTTGAGCATGGTAGGGTGTAGTGCGCATCTTCCTGCATCGGTAAAAGCTGCAGAAGTCCTTGAAGATTTCCGCTTCAAAGGCAGTGCCTTGATCTGTGAGGACTCTCTCTGAGTAGCCATGAGGTCTGCATAAGTGTGCTTGGAAGACCTTCGCTGCAGTATGGGCCATTAGATCTTTGACTTGTACCACAACCATAAATCTCGAGTAGTTGTCTACCATCGTAAGTGCATACGTGAGCTCGCCTCGATATTCTGCAACAAAACTCCCTTTTTCGATTTCAGTTTCAGCAAACACTCCTCTTCCTGTAGAAAATATTTATCATTACCTAAGACAGTCATTCTAATGCATGACAATATTAAGGCAATTTAGTTAAAACTTGTTTTAACTCACCTTTAAGGGGATTGATGTATTTCATGGTCAATCCAGGTTTGTCAGTGATGGCACTGACATAATGTATGGCGTCTTTTTCGGGCGTTATCCTTTGCCTTTTCATTGTGAAAATCCAGTTGCCTATATCAAAGCAAATTCTACTACTTGTAAAGTATGCAGAAAATGAAATGTAGAACATATAACATCAACTGCTTAGGAACGCATCATAGGTTAGTACTTAAAAGGATATTGTCATGTTCTAGTCATAATGCAAGCTGGACATTTTTCATGTTACCCTGTAATCGCCGGCCTGTTCTAATGCTCACAAGCCAAGATATAGGCTCAGCTGCTAAGGCTTCCCTCTGCCTTCTGAATGAAACTTGAATATGTCTGGCTCACTGTGTATATAGCAGGTGCTCAGAAAAAATAAGAGTCAATTCAATAGAAATAGCTCTGGCACACTATAGTGATCAATAACGTAAGAAAAGAACTCTTGGAATGCTGAAAATTCTTTATTTGTGCAAAAGGATAATTCATCCAACGTTTCGACCTTGTTTTTAGGTCTTTATCAAGGATAAAGTTATCTAAGATCATAAAGGGTTACAAAACCATATAAACACGTAATTAGTACATAGTACAACATAACAGTACAATATATTGCTACTTGAGAGTACAATGGGTCAAATAACCATGATGCACATACAAAAAATTTTTCCAAAGCCATAGTGAAAACATTTGTACTGAGGAAAGAAAATTTCCACATGACCTATCTGGAGAAACATTCTGGATCAAACAACCAAAAATAGTCAAGCAGGTAAATACACACCTATATGGATAACAGGATGATATGTGTTCAATTGTATAGCGTCATTGCCATTAAGGTACAAATGGAAAACTTGCAATCCTATATAGTGAAGGAAATGAACACATATCATATCAAAGAACACAGGAACATGGGTGTGAGAAAAACCTCAATGTTTATACTTTGTTCTTTATAATGGTGTGAACATGTATATGTCTCAGTACCTTATGCACTTGAGAATTCTAGTGAGTAGATGATGAAAGCCTATTTCAGAACTGGAATCGGTAAATAATTGTAGGTGGAATCTAAATGAAAAGATGGTACAAGTGTTATCATGACACGTGGGCTATAACACAATGGACCGTGTGACAAAGAAGAAAGGAGAGAAAGAAGAGGAAGAAAATGCAACTACCTGTAACATTACGTGATAGTCACTGGTAAGTATCACTTGACAATTCAAGTGAAAAAGGATTCCTTTATTAAAGGGTTCTCAGTCGCCTCAGGATCATGAAATACTAGGGTAAATGATATGAGAATGGGTAAGAAGCACCACTAAAGGAAATATGAGATGCAGGACATATATCTATAAACCCCTGAACTACATGATAGAAATAAAAAGAAGAAAAAAGAAAAAAAAGAAGAAAGAAGAAGAACACATAGAATGCGGAAAGAGAATGGGTACAACTACCTGAGTTACTGCAGGGAGGCCCCTGGTTGGTATTGTGAGGGTTAGTGGAATTCCTTCACTGAAGGGTTCTCAGTTGCCTCAGGTTCGTGAAAAATGCTATAGACAAATAATGCCCGGAGAAAAGGGGTTCATATACAGCGAATAATGGTAATACAAGGTACATGTGTCACATGTAATAGTATATATATATATATTGTACTAAGATCTACACCAGAAATAGAAAGTAGTCCCTCTGCCTTCTGTCTAGGTGCCCTGAGTTATGTCCTGTAAACTGTCACAGCGACCCAGACACACATGTGTAGTAGGGGAATATCCCTGCTGAGATGCCAGTGCTAGAGCACACGTTTGCTGTGGAGTTGAACGCTATGTGAGCAGTTCTTACCTTCAATGAGCAGAAGTCTCTTTTTTCAGATTTCAATATCTCTGTGGGTATCTGGCAGAAATATGGAATACTCTTTACTGCTAAGACCCTGTACACCACTCCCACTAAAGGGGGCTTTACACGCTGCGACATCGCTAATGCGGAGTCGTTGGGGTCACGGAATTTGTGACGCACATCCGGCCGCATTAGCGATGTTGCTGCGTGTGACACCGATGAGCGATTTTGCATCGTTGCAAAAACGTGCAAAATCGCTCATCGGTGACATGGGTCTCCATTCTCGATTATCGTTACTGCAGCAGTAACGATGTAGTTCGTCGCTCCTGCGGCAGCACACATTGCTCCGTGTGACACCGCAGAAACGAGGAACCTCTCCTTACCTGCCTCAAAGCCGCTATGAGGAAGGAAGGAGGTGGGCGGGATGTTCCGGCCACTCATCTCCGCCCCTCCACTGCTATTGGGCGGTCGCTCAGTGACGTTGCTGTGACGCTGCACGAACCGCCCCCTTAGAAAGGAGGCGGTTCGCCGGTCACAGCGACGTCGCCGGGCAGGTAAGTATGTGTGACTGGTTCTGTTCGGTGTTGTGCAGCATGGGCAGCAATTTGCCCGTGTCGCGCAACAGATGGGGGCGGGTACCCACACTAGCGATATCAGGACCGATATCGCAGTGTGTAAAGTAGCCTTTAGTCACATGACCAAGACTGTATCTGTGTCCCTACAACACACTTGAGACAAATGTGTGTGTGAGCCTGCATTGTGGGGTATATATAATATATTATAGAGCTGGGAAGGATCATTCTAAGCAGTGAGCTGTTCCAGTATTTGTAGGAAAATACCCAGTAGAAGCCTCAAACACAGCACCAATACCTCCCATCAGTATCCCACCACAGTGCCATGTAACCCATGCCCTACACTCCCATCTACACCAATACTATACAGGCACAAACTAGTATATCTGACTAAAAACCCCCAAAATATGAAGAACGGCCTATAGTTGAGTGTGGATATAAAATCTATGTGAGCAGAGCTAGAATAGAAATCACTGATCGCATTGAAGTCATTCTGACCATAAATCACCATGATATCAAGGTGAGGAGTTGTGTGTTACTGCTGGGAGGAAAGGGTTAACAGTGGAATATTAAGGTGCATTTCTGTGTGCAGTGTTACTAGTCAATGTACAAATTGTCTCTCCAGTAAAGGAGACAAACTCTAGCACAGCGCCACCTATTGGAAGTAGCGATCCTAAAAGTCACAAGTGGATTTTCAACAATCCATTGCAATATGACTCAGGATATATAAGCCAGATCAGAATCCCAATTTGCAGACACGGTGTTTCGGGGTGCTTGCCCCTCGTCAGTGCAAAGTATGGGGGTGTCAATGTAGTCATTGTAACAATTCAGTATGAGCTGCTCTTGGTGCCGGGGGAGGGAGATGCTCTCCTGAGCAAGATAGATGGGGAATGAACATGATATCTATATAGTGTAAGGCAGGGGGTCTCAAACTCGGCTGGGTGTATGGGCCGCACAGAGGAAAAAAATAATGTGGGGGGCTGCATTCTTTGCAGGACAAAGTGACATTTTTATTGGTACCATATATATATTTTTTTTTCACACACCTTTGGATGACTGATTTTCAACATTTTTCACTTGTTTATTATAACAAATGTGCACATTCTTTGGTTAAATCTAAAAAAAAAAAATTGATGTTAAAAAAAAGTTATGCCTTATTTTGTTTTTTTTACAGTTTATCCCTTTCTTTTAACTAATAGTGTTACAATTATGACGCTAGCGTTTTGTGAAGGGAATGCTTTGCCTACTTCCGTGACTATGGCCTTCCAGAACTGCTGCATTTTGGCTGACCTCTCCGCCTCGGGAATAAGAGACATAAAGTTCTCCTTGTAGCGTGGGTCTAACAGTGTTACCAACCAGTAATGATTGTCGGCCAAGATGTTCTTAACGCGAGGGTCACGAGACAGGCAGCTTACCATAAAGTCATCCATGTGCGCCAGACTCTTAACAGCCATCACTTCAATATCCAGACCAACACGATGACTGAACATGCTGTCCTCCTCCTTCTCCTCCTCCTCCTCCTCATCTACCCTGTCCTCTGGCCAGCCACGCTGAACTGAGCATATGACTGGTATGCATGTCATATCCTCAATTTGGTCGGAGAGTTGCTCCATGTCTTCATCTTCCTCCTCGTCATAGTCCTCCACTGCACGTTGTGATGAGACGAGGCTGGGCTGTGTGTTATCACCCACACCCACTACTGTTTCTTGCTCCAACTCATCGTGTTCCGCCTGCAATGCATCATGTTTGGTTTTGAGCAGAGACCGTTTTAGAAGGCAGAGAAGCGGTATGGTGACGCTAATAATGGCGTCATCGCCGCTCACCATCTTGGTGGAGTCCTCAAAGTTTTGGAGGATGGTACATAGGTCGGACATCCATCTCCACTCCTCAGGTGTTATGTGTGGAGTTTGACCCATTTCCCGATGGCTTAGGTGATGCAGGTACTCAACAACTGCCCTCTTCTGCTCACATATCCTGATTAACATGTGCAGAGTTGAATTCCAATGCGTGGGGACATCACACACCAGTCTGTGAGCCGGAAGATGCAAATGACGCTGAAAGCCGGCAAGGCCGGCTGAAGCAGTAGGTGACTTTCGAAAATGTGCAGACAGGCGGCGAACTTTTACCAGCAGATCAGACAGCTCTGGGTATGAGTTTAGAAACCGCTGAACCACGAGGTTGAGCACATGGGCCACGCATGGAACATGTGTCAGCTGGCCTCGCCTCAAAGCCGCCACCAGGTTCCGGCCATTGTCACACACAACCTTTCCTGGCTTTAGGTTCAGAGGTGTGAGCCAGTGATCTGCATGCTGTTTTAGAGCTGTCCACACCTCTTCTGCATTGTGGGGTTTGTCACCTATGCAGATTAGCTGCAGCACAGCCTGTTGCCGCTTCGCCGAGGCAGTGCTGCAGTGCTTCCAGCTTGGGACTGGTGTGGAGGGTAAAGTGGATGAGGATGCGCAGGAGGAGGAGGAGGCTGAAGAGCATGACATTCCGGAGCTGTAGAGTGTGGGTGAAACCCTGACTGAGGTAGGGCCTGCAAACCTTGGTGTGGGAAGGACTTGTTCCGTTCCTCGCTCAAACTGGGTCCCAGCTGGGCTGGGCTGGGTCCCTACCCGGCTGGGTAGGGCGTTGTGGGGGGTTTGTCTATCTCCGTTTGAGGTGAGTTTGTTTAAGTTAGCCTTTTCTTTGGCGTTTTTTGGAGCCCTGCGGGTTGGGGAGTTGGTATCGCCCAGTAAGGCGTTCCCCGGGGGCTTGGATTGGGGTGACATTATGTCAGTGGAAAACGGAGTTGAATTTTGGATTAGGAAATCGAAAACTGATCAGAGAGGTGTGGGTAGACTAGTCCGTTTGGGGATGGTTGTGGCATCTGATATGTGCCCGTTCAAGTGTCTCGGGAATTTTCAACAGATCCGTCCGAAGGTGGATGGCCCCTTATTACATATATCTTTTTATCGAGATACCAATTTGTGAGTGTTTTTAGGGCATGTTTGAAGTCGTTGGGGTTAGATCCGAAGTCTTTCGGATTGGGGCAGCGACGGAGGCCTCTATATGCGGCCTACCGGAGGAGACAGTTAAGCAGATTGGTAGGTGGAAGTCGCAGCGCTTTAAGTCGTATGTACGTCCCCAGGTGGTTGTTGGCAATTGAGGGGAAAAGGGGGGGGTATTAGGGTATTAGGGTAGCAATGGGGGGGGTGAGAGTGTGTGTTTTTTGTCAATTTGGTTTGGTGAGGCAATAAAATGGTGTCGTCTGTACATTTTGTATTGCAGAAGCACCCCCCCTTCCTTCCCTGGTCTGGATCCTTGGCCACTCTTATGTGTATTGGGGAGCCCGACGAGCGGACGCGAGATGGAACTGGAGACAGCTAGGTTTTGAGAAGGACCTGGCTCTCGTGCGATGGCTCGGTGTTCGGGGGTTAGGGTGCAGGAGGTGCATAGATACGCCCGGTTGGACAGACCTCCTGACATCTTAGTGTTGCATGCCGGGGGGAATGATTTGGGTGGGCGTCCTTTTCGAATCTTGATAAAGGACATCAAACATGATTTGTTACGGTTATGGGCGTCGTTTCCAGGTCTAACGATAGTCTGGTCAGAGATAGTAGCGAGAAAGAGTTGGCAGAAAGCGCGGTCAGTTGACAGGTTGAACAAGGCGCGGGCGAAGGTTAATAGGGCGATCTCGAAGTTTGTTAGTCGGAACGGGGGTATAGCAATACGGCATGTTGAGTTGGAAAGGACGGAAGAGGAATTTTGGTTGGCTGACGGGGTACACCTTAATGCGGTGGGAACTGACTTATGGGCTCTTGGCTTGCAGGGAGGTATTGAGAGGGCCCTTTGCTTGCGGAAGGTCTCAGGCACTTGAAGGGTTTCAAGGTGCCTTCGTTGTGGTGTTGTTTATTGGTGGGTCCTTGAAGTTGGTTTAAAATTGGTTCGGGGATTCATCCGGGTATGGATCCCCTCATTGGCAGAATTGATGGTCCCCTGGTGATTTTGGGGGGGAACCCCGACGGGGTATGTCGGGGCCCCTGGGGGTGTGGTTGGGGTTGACGGAGGATTAACCCTTATAATTTGGTGCTCCTGAGCCAGTGTGGGTAACGGCTGGGAGCAAGTTGAGGTTTTTTATTGCTCGGTTATGGGAATCACCAGGGTTTTGGTAGCTTCAAGGACCTTACCACATTGCAAATTTAATTGGTTATGTATTCTTGTTAATAAAATGGCTGCTATGGCCAAAATTATCCAAAGATAAATTTGTGTCTGTGTAATTACTTTTAAATAAGAAATGGGAATGGAGGTGTGGGGTATGAAAGGAAGACCGGAGTCAACAATTCCAGGGTCAAGCATGTTTATTTGCGTAAGCTTCGTTCCAGGGTAGAAAGGGTAAGAGTGCCTTTCAGAATTCGAAGTGGTCAGACTGTACGGACCACCAAGAACTGCAGGAGAGCTTGAACATCTTCCCATGGATTTGCGACATCCTCCCTCATCAGTTACGTAGGTAAGCAGGTTCTCAGCATTGCAGCCCATTTGTTGTCTTAAGTTAGTTAAGCGGGGTTAACTAACCTGTCAGTTCAGCCTCAGGTCTAAAGCAGAGGCCTGGACTCCACTCCTTACTCCTCACTCCACAACTCTCCTTAAAAACAACTGACTCCTTTTTCCTGCCCCGGGGTCTCCAGACCCCTAGGTGGGCGTTTCCTTCCGTCTGGTCCTGCCCACTGGTGTGCCTGTCTTTCCCTAGGGGAGGTGACTAGGGTTTTCTGGTTGGCTTTGTGTGACTTAGGTGAGGGAAGTTGTTATGCGGGGGCCTATGTGTGACTATCTGCAGTGTCAGGGCGTCACATATGTATGTGTGTATGTCTGCTAAAGGAATCCGCACCGTCATATTTACAAACACAAAATTTTGCAGACACCTCATGTGACTCAGGGAACGTTGTAGACTATGTTTTAACAGGAATATTTAACCTTTACAGTTACTCTCCAAAAAACCTGCCTCCATTAAACTGAATGGAGGTGGGAGCTGCAAGTTATTAATAGCAGCTGTGATTGGTTGCTATAGGAACAAAGGACATTCATAGTATAAGAAGCTTATGTGTGAGATAATATGATGTCAGTGGGGAGACAGATAGAGAGAGACAGACACAGACTGAGAGACAAACAGACAGAGACAGATAGGCATAGACAGACAGGGAAAGAGACAGAGACAAACAGACAGAGGCAGACAGGGAAAGAGACAGACAGAGATAGACAGGGAAAAAAGGCAGACAGACAGAGACAGAGAAAGAGACAGAGGCAGATAGGGAAACAGACAAAGACAAACATACAGAGACAGGCAGGAGAAAAGGCAGACCGACAGGGAAACAGACAGACAGGGGAAGAGACAGACAGAGAGAGACAGACAGATAGAGACAGACAAAGAAATACAGAGATAGACAGGGAAAGAGACAAACGGGGAATGAGTCAGACAGAGAGAGACAAAGAGAGACAGGCAGAGAGAGACAGGGAAAGAGACAGACAGGGGAAGAGACAGACAGAGACAGACAAAGAAATACAGAGACAGACAGGGGAAGAGACAGACAGGGGAAGAGACAGACAGGGGAAGAGACAGACAGACAGGGAAAGAGACAGACCTGGAAAAGAGACAGACCTGGAAAAGAGACAGACAGACATAGAAACAGACAGCCACAAAGAGAGAAAGACAGACAGACACAGAGAGACAGACAGAGATAGAGAGACAAAGAGACATGGATAGAGATAGAGACACACAGAGACAGACAGATGACAGAGACTGGGAGAGAGACAGACAGAAGCATAAATCCCTAACTAAAACTTAACATTTAATGATAGTTTTAAAAGGTAAAAAAACACAAATCATGTAAATAGCATGACTCTCTTCTGTGCATAGAGTCAAAATTTTGTGTTTGTAAATATGACGGTGCGGATTCCTTTAGCAGACATACACACATACATATGTGACGCCCTGACACTGCAGGTAGTCACACATAGGCCCCCGCATAACAACTTCCCTCACCTAAGTCACACAAAGCCAACCAGAAAACCCTAGTCACCTCCCCCAGGGAAAGACAGGCACACCAGTGGGCAGGACCAGACGGAAGGAAACGCCCACCTAAGGGTCTGGAGACCCCGGGGCAGGAAAAAGGAGTCAGTTGTTTTTAAGGAGAGTTGTGGAGTGAGGAGTAAGGAGTGGAGTCCAGGCCTCTGCTTTAGACCTGAGGCTGAACTGACAGGTTAGTTAACCCCGCTTAACTAACTTAAGACAACAAATGGGCTGCAATGCTGAGAACCTGCTTACCTACGTAACTGATGAGGGAGGATGTCGCACATCCATGGGAAGATGTTCAAGCTCTCCTGCAGTTCTTGGTGGTCCGTACAGTCCGACCACTTCGAATTCTGAAAGGCACTCTTACCCTTTCTACCCTGGAACGAAGCTTACGCAAATAAACATGCTTGACCCTGGAATTGTTGACTCCGGTCTTCCTTTCATACCCCACACCTCCATTCCCATTTCTTATTTAAAAGTAATTACACAGACACAAATTTATCTTTGGATAATTTTGGCCATAGCAGCCATTTTATTAACAAGAATACATAACCAATAAAATTTGCAATGTGGTAAGGTCCTTGAAGCTACCAAAACCCTGGTGATTCCCATAACCGAGCAATAAAAAACCTCAACTTGCTCCCAGCCGTTACCCACACTGACTCAGTAGCACCAAATGGTTAGGGTTAATCCTCCGTCAACCCCAACCACACCCCCAGGGGCCCCGACATACCCCGTCGGGGTTCCCCCCCAAAATCACTAGGGGACCATCAATTCTGCCAATGAGGGGATCCATACCCGGATGAATCCCCGAACCAATTTTAAACCAACTTCAAGGACCCACCAATAAACAACACCACAACGAAGGCACCTTGAAACCCTTCAAGTGCCTGAGACCCCCCGCAAGCAAAGGGCCCTCTCAATACCTCCCTGCAAGCCAAGAGCCCATAAGTCAGTTCCCACCGCATTAAGGTGTACCCCGTCAGCCAACCAAAATTCCTCTTCCGTCCTTTCCAACTCAACATGCCGTATTGCTATACCCCCGTTCCGACTAACAAACTTCGAGATCGCCCTATTAACCTTCGCCCGCGCCTTGTTCAACCTGTCAACTGACCGCGCTTTCTGCCAACTCTTTCTCGCTACTATCTCCGACCAGACTATCGTTAGACCTGGAAACGACACCCATAACCGTAACAAATCATGTTTGATGTCCGTTATCAAGATTCGAAAAGGACGCCCACCCAAATCATTCCCCCCGGCATGCAACACTAAGATGTCAGGAGGTCTGTCCAACCGGGCGTATCTATGCACCTCCTGCAACACCCTGTTCCACCCTAACCCCCGAACACCGAGCCATCGCACGAGAGCCAGGTCCTTCTCAAAACCTAGCTGTCTCCCGTTCCATCTCGCGTCCGCTCGTCGGGCTCCCCAATACACATAAGAGTGGCCAAGGATCCAGACCAGGGAAGGAAGGGGGGGTGCTTCTGCAATACAAAATGTACAGACGACACCATTTTATTGCCTCACCAAACCAAATTGACAAAAAACACACACTCTCACCCCCCCCATTGCTACCCTAATACCCCCCCCTTTTCCTCTCAATTGCCAACAACCACCTGGGGACGTACATACGACTTAAAGCGCTGCGACTTCCACCTACCAATCTGCTTAACTGTCTCCTCCGGTAGGCCGCATATAGAGGCCTCCTTCGCTGCCCCAATCCGAAAGACTTCGGATCTAACCCCAACGACTTCAAACATGCCCTAAAAACACTCACAAATTGGTATCTCGATAAAAAGGACCCATCCTCGTGACATAATAAGGGGCCATCCACCTTCGGACGGATCTGTTGAAAATTCCCGAGACACTTGAACGGGCACATATCAGCAATGCGTGGGGACATCACACACCAGTCTGTGAGCCGGAAGATGCAAATGACGCTGAAAGCCGGCAAGGCCGGCTGAAGCAGTAGGTGACTTTCGAAAATGTGCAGACAGGCGGCGAACTTTTACCAGCAGATCAGACAGCTCTGGGTATGAGTTTAGAAACCGCTGAACCACGAGGTTGAGCACATGGGCCACGCATGGAACATGTGTCAGCTGGCCTCGCCTCAAAGCCGCCACCAGGTTCCGGCCATTGTCACACACAACCTTTCCTGGCTTTAGGTTCAGAGGTGTGAGCCAGTGATCTGCATGCTGTTTTAGAGCTGTCCACACCTCTTCTGCATTGTGGGGTTTGTCACCTATGCAGATTAGCTGCAGCACAGCCTGTTGCCGCTTCGCCGAGGCAGTGCTGCAGTGCTTCCAGCTTGGGACTGGTGTGGAGGGTAAAGTACTGATGGGGTGGGTGTCTGTGTGGCCCAATTTTTGGAAAAAAGGGAGACTCCGCTTGGAGTAACCCTTGCTTGCTGTGTTTTTAAAAGAAGCCAAGATGAACAGAGCTGGGATCAGGAAAGACTTTGCTACCTACCCCGGTGTCATCCTGGGGACGGTTAATTATGGCGTATTTTTGAATTTGCTTGATGCAAATCAAAACATCCTGTTTGCAACTAGGGCCCAAGTGCTGCCACTGATGGGGTGGGTGTCTGTGTGGCCCAATTTTTGGAAAAAAGGGAGACTCCGCTTGGAGTAACCCTTGCTTGCTGTGTTTTTAAAATAAGCCAAGATGAACAGAGCTGGGATCAGGAAAGACTTTGCTACCTACCCCGGTGTCATCCTGGGGACGGTTAAGAATAGCGTATTTTTGAATGTGCTTGATGCAAATGTAGCTGTGAAGTGTACAACTGGGGCACAACTGCTGCCACTGAAGGGGTGGGTGTGTGTGGGGCCCAATTTTTGGAAAAAAGGGAGACTCCTCTTGGAGTCACCTTGCGGTGTTTTACATGATTTTAGAATGGCGTGCCATGCCTATATCTGTGTGTCCTCCTCTTTTTCCTTGTCCAGCTGTTTTGTTTTCGCATGAGTATATGTCCTTGTCACTTTCCCATGTGTTTGTGTTGTGTTGTGAGTTGTTTGTCACCTTTTGGACACCTTTGAGGGTGTTTTCTAGGTGTTTTACTGTGTTTGTGATTGCCTGCCATTGTTTCCTATTGGCTCGAGTTCGGTTCGTCGAACGTTCGACGAGCCGAACTCGAACGGGAGCTCCGTTCGGCGAACCGACCTCGAGTCGAACCTGGACCGGTTCGCTCATCTCTACTCCTGGACATACCTACCCCGGTGTCATCCTGGGGACGGTTAAGAATAGCGTATTTTTGAATGTGCTTGATGCAAATGTAGCTGTGAAGTGTACAACTGGGGCACAACTGCTGCCACTGAAGGGGTGGGTGTGTGTGGGGCCCAATTTTTGGAAAAAAGGGAGACTCCGCTTGGAGTAACCCTTGCTTGCTGTGTTTTTAAAAGAAGCCAAGATGAACAGAGCTGGGATCAGGAAAGACTTTGCTACCTACCCCGGTGTCATCCTGGGGACGGTTAATTATGGCGTATTTTTGAATGTGCTTGATGCAAATCAAAACATCCTGTTTGCAACTAGGGCCCAAGTGCTGCCACTGATGGGGTGGGTGTCTGTGTGGCCCAATTTTTGGAAAAAAGGGAGACTCCGCTTGGAGTAACCCTTGCTTGCTGTGTTTTTAAAAGAAGCCAAGATGAACAGAGCTGGGATCAGGAAAGACTTTGCTACCTACCCCGGTGTCATCCTGGGGACGGTTAAGAATAGCGTATTTTTGAATGTGCTTGATGCAAATGTAGCTGTGAAGTGTACAACTGGGGCACAACTGCTGCCACTGAAGGGGTGGGTGTGTGTGGGGCCCAATTTTTGGAAAAAAGGGAGACTCCGCTTGGAGTAACCCTTGCTTGCTGTGTTTTTAAAAGAAGCCAAGATGAACAGAGCTGGGATCAGGAAAGACTTTGCTACCTACCCCGGTGTCATCCTGGGGACGGTTAATTATGGCGTATTTTTGAATGTGCTTGATGCAAATCAAAACATCCTGTTTGCAACTAGGGCCCAAGTGCTGCCACTGATGGGGTGGGTGTCTGTGTGGCCCAATTTTTGGAAAAAAGGGAGACTCCGCTTGGAGTAACCCTTGCTTGCTGTGTTTTTAAAAGAAGCCAAGATGAACAGAGCTGGGATCAGGAAAGACTTTGCTACCTACCCCGGTGTCATCCTGGGGACGGTTAATTATGGCGTATTTTTGAATGTGCTTGATGCAAATCAAAACATCCTGTTTGCAACTAGGGCCCAAGTGCTGCCACTGATGGGGTGGGTGTCTGTGTGGCCCAATTTTTGGAAAAAAGGGAGACTCCGCTTGGAGTAACCCTTGCTTGCTGTGTTTTTAAAAGAAGCCAAGATGAACAGAGCTGGGATCAGGAAAGACTTTGCTACCTACCCCGGTGTCATCCTGGGGACGGTTAAGAATAGCGTATTTTTGAATGTGCTTGATGCAAATGTAGCTGTGAAGTGTACAACTGGGGCACAACTGCTGCCACTGAAGGGGTGGGTGTGTGTGGGGCCCAATTTTTGGAAAAAAGGGAGACTCCGCTTGAAGTAACCCTTGCTTGCTGTGTTTTTAAAAGAAGCCAAGATGAACAGAGCTGGGATCAGGAAAGACTTTGCTACCTACCCCGGTGTCATCCTGGGGACGGTTAATTATGGCGTATTTTTGAATGTGCTTGATGCAAATCAAAACATCCTGTTTGCAACTAGGGCCCAAGTGCTGCCACTGATGGGGTGGGTGTCTGTGTGGCCCAATTTTTGGAAAAAAGGGAGACTCCGCTTGGAGTAACCCTTGCTTGCTGTGTTTTTAAAAGAAGCCAAGATGAACAGAGCTGGGATCAGGAAAGACTTTGCTACCTACCCCGGTGTCATCCTGGGGACGGTTAATTATGGCGTATTTTTGAATGTGCTTGATGCAAATCAAAACATCCTGTTTGCAACTAGGGCCCAAGTGCTGCCACTGATGGGGTGGGTGTCTGTGTGGCCCAATTTTTGGAAAAAAGGGAGACTCCGCTTGGAGTAACCCTTGCTTGCTGTGTTTTTAAAGAAGCCAAGATGAACAGAGCTGGGATCAGGAAAGACTTTGCTACCTACCCCGGTGTCATCCTGGGGACGGTTAATTATGGCGAATTTTGGAATGTGCTTGATGCAAATCAAAACATCCTGTTTGCAACTAGGGCCCAAGTGCTGCCACTGATGGGGTGGGTGTCTGTGTGGCCCAATTTTTGGAAAAAAGGGAGACTCCGCTTGGAGTAACCCTTGCTTGCTGTGTTTTTAAAAGAAGCCAAGATGAACAAGTCATGGGTCAGCAAAGACTTTATCTACCTACCCCGGTGTCATCCTGGGGACGGATAAGAATGGCGTATTTTTGAATGTGCTTGATGCAAATCAAAACATCCTGTTTGCAACTAGGGCCCAAGTGCTGCCACTGATGGGGTGGGTGTCTGTGTGGCCCAATTTTTGGAAAAAAGGGAGACTCCGCTTGGAGTAACCCTTGCTTGCTGTGTTTTTAAAAGAAGCCAAGATGAACAGAGCTGGGATCAGGAAAGACTTTGCTACCTACCCCGGTGTCATCCTGGGGACGGTTAATTATGGCGTATTTTTGAATGTGCTTGATGCAAATCAAAACATCCTGTTTGCAACTAGGGCCCAAGTGCTGCCACTGATGGGGTGGGTGTCTGTGTGGCCCAATTTTTGGAAAAAAGGGAGACTCCGCTTGGAGTAACCCTTGCTTGCTGTGTTTTTAAAAGAAGCCAAGATGAACAGAGCTGGGATCAGGAAAGACTTTGCTACCTACCCCGGTGTCATCCTGGGGACGGTTAATTATGGCGTATTTTTGAATGTGCTTGATGCAAATCAAAACATCCTGTTTGCAACTAGGGCCCAAGTGCTGCCACTGATGGGGTGGGTGTCTGTGTGGCCCAATTTTTGGAAAAAAGGGAGACTCCGCTTGGAGTAACCCTTGCTTGCTGTGTTTTTAAAAGAAGCCAAGATGAACAAGTCATGGTCAGCAAAAACTTTATCTACCTACCCCGGTGTCATCCTGGGGACGGATAAGAATGGCGTATTTTTGAATGTGCTTGAAGCCAAGATGAACAGAGCTGGGATCAGGAAAGACTTTGCTACCTACCCCGGTGTCATCCTGGGGACGGTTAAGAATAGCGTATTTTTGAATGTGCTTGATGCAAATGTAGCTGTGAAGTGTACAACTGGGGCACAACTGCTGCCACTGAATGGGTGGGTGTGTGTGGGGCCCAATTTTTGGAAAAAAGGGAGACTCCGCTTGGAGTCACCTTGCGGTGTTTTACATGATTTTAGAATGGCGTGCCATGCCTATATCTGTGTGTCCTCCTCTTTTTCCTTGTCCAGCTGTTTTGTTTTCGCTTGAGTATATGTCCTTGTCACTTTCCCATGTGTTTGTGTTGTGTTGTGAGTTGTTTGTCACCTTTTGGACACCTTTGAGGGTGTTTTCTAGGTGTTTTACTGTGTTTGTGATTGCCTGCCATTGTTTCCTATTGGCTCGAGTTCGGTTCGTCGAACGTTCGACGAGCCGAACTCGAACGGGAGCTCCGTTCGGCGAACCGACCTCGAGCCGAACCGGGACCGGTTCGCTCATCTCTACTCCTGGACATAGCATTCGAATTACCAGGTCCCTGAAGGCTGAAATGCGTAGTGGCCGGAAATCATGAACAATTACAATGGGCGTATGTGCTGTAGATCCTGCGTCAGTTGTAGCTTGGAACTTTGTCTTTTCACGGATTTGCCCGTCTCTCATGGTGTTGGGCTATTTTCGGATCAAAATGGTGTGTCCCTCCTTGGCCCGTATCATGGGTTATTTCAGGGGCAAATTTAACTCTCTTAGCACTTTTCTCCTTAATTGTGGCCGTTGAATTGTTGGGTCAAGGTCTATCCAACCAGCATATTTGTTGTTTTTCAGACAATTTAGGGCTCGTGCATAGTAATAATAACACAGGTTTCCAAGGGTAAAAATTTTTGAAAGATGTGATTTTTTTCATACTTTTGATCATTGGACTCAGTAAAAATATTGAAAAAATATCATCACGTACAGTTTTTTCACAAACACTGATTCTATAGGTGTTAGGGCCAGGTGGACGGGCAGACCCAGGAGGTGGATCCACTGGGCCGAACACCTTAATGAAGGCAAGGGGTCCGGTAGCCGGAGCACTACGGGTAGCAGGACAGTCCGTGCAAAAGAGTGGAATGGAGAAGTCCCTGGGACCACGGAGTCACTGATGGTAGTCCGGGTGACGGAGCTCAGGTTCGGAGGCCGAGATGTCAGGCAGAGTCCGGAACCGATGGAGCGAGAGCACGGGTCACCACAGGGATCAGAGATGGTACGGACTGACGGGATGGCAGATAGTCAGCGTTCGGGGTTCGGGAATCGGCAGGACCGGATGGCGAGGCAGGAGCGGCTCTAGAAGAGAGATAGGTAAGTATATCACAGAGACACAAGGAGACCTGACTCCTAGCTTAGGAAACACGAAGAACAGGCCCCGCCCACTTGGACATTAAACCCCTTTATACCCTGTACCTGTGTGTTCAATTTCCTGTCAGTGGACGCTGGCCCTTTAAGAGAGGGTCAATGACCGCGCGCGCGCCCTAATGCGCATGCGCGAGGCCCGGGTGCCAGAAGCCAGGGCAGGGAGCGGTGTATAGGAAGCAGGGGAGCCGGCCTGGAGCAGGGCTGCCGACGGGCGCCGGGAGTGGGGACCGGGCCGCCTGGGGACCGCAGGTGGTGGAGGCTGGAGACCGTGGAGCGGGGGATGTCTGCCAGAGGAGCCGGGGAGCGAAGCAGGGAAGCCGGGGAGCGTGGCAGGTGAGCCGGGGGGCAGAGCAGGGGACCCGGAGAGCGTGACAATAGGTTTCCAAAAGGTTAGAATTCTGAAAAGATTCCCTCCATACTTTTCTGAAGATGGTGCTCTAGTGTATTCAAGCGATGTTCCTGTGCTGATGGAAAATGTAACATTAAGTACAATGTGAGCGAGTGGAGACACGTCATTGTTTCATCCAAAAAGTCTGAAAGCTGTGCTACTGCTCAATGGCAGTAAGTATTCTTCAGTGTGTGTAGGGCATGTGTCGCGGGCAGAGGGGCCACGCACGCTACGCTCGGGTTCGGGGACTTCTGCTGCTGCTGCTGCTCGGTGGCTCGAGCGGAGGGCCAGATCCGGGGACTCGAGCAGCGCTCCTCGCCCACGAGTGAAAAGGGGGTGGTTTGTTTGGGGAGATAGTTAGTGACGTCACCCACAGGTCGTGGTGATAATGGGCACCACCACTGCTGGTGACGGGGATCCCGGGAGCGATGGCAGGGAGCAGCTAGGATGTTGGTTCCCCCTCCGTGGGTAGGGGTTGGTGATCCCGGGGCCAGGTGGCGGTACGGGGAGGCTGGATGGCTGGGGTGTACGTACCGAGGGAGCCCGTTTGCCCGCAGGCGCTGGCCCTTGGATCTCTAGCCTATGGCGGTGGCTTTTTATCCTCACGGTGTGGACGGTTGCCTTCTGTCGGGTCTTGGGTGTTAGGGAACCCCTGGGATTCCGGTCACTCTCGGATTTGACCATTGTCGGCGGCTCCTAGCCTGGTCAGGGTCCAATGGCCCTGCCTTTGTGCTTGGTACAGATCCGCTCACCGGTTCAGTTCCCTTCGGGTCACCGCCCGTCCCCGGTCCTACGGTTCAGCTGACTTGTACCACCTCCTGCAGACGGCCACCACCGTCTGCCGACCTTGCTGACAGTGCCTGGGCTCCTACCCAGACACTAACAGTTTCTGTCCTCTCACTTTCCACTACAAAACTAAACTAACTGCTTTTTCCCGCCTCCAGGCCTGTGAACTCCTCGGTGGGTGGGGCCAACCGCCTGGCTCCGCCCCACCTGGTGTGGACATCAGACCCTGGAGGAGGCAACAAGGATTTTGTGTGACTGATGTAGACTATCCAGGGGAGGGGGTGTGTGTGATTTTGTGTTTGTGACTACCTGGCTAGTCCAGGGCGTCACACATGCTATGCACTTGGAAGAAAGCTGTGAGAATTTAGACTTTATTCTCAAGAAACTTAACTACAAGGAGCATGGATGGTCAATATGTGGTGGTCTAAAAATGTTCTCATTGCTTCTTGGGCAGCAAGGAGGATATATTAAATACCCATGCTGTTCTGCCTCATGGCAGCCTGCTAATAGTCATTCATTAAAATTTCTGTTACAACCCCTAGAGGTCATTGTTATTCTTTTGAATTGCTGAGTTTCCCTTTAAGCTAAATGTATTCTGGGTAAGGAATGCCTCCCTGAGCTGAGAAGAAGCCTGCAGCCATTTTCTCTTTGGATTTGTCAGGAAAGGACATGCCGACTTACCTCTCTGTACATTCACCCCTGCCTAGTGTAATCCGGTGAGCAAAGCAAATTACATGTGTTAGTGATAGAATCCTAGATGGAAGAGTGTAGTAAATGCATTGTACATTGTACTTCTACACCTTTAGTGTCATCCCTGTCTTGTTTGTCTAGATAAGATTTCTATGTATTGCAGATGCAGTGACCTTTCACCTACATTCTCGTAAGAACTGCATCTCATGTACTGTTATGCTATGTTAACTCTGTATTAACACTGTACTGACTGTAATCATTTTCTTGTTATAGTTTTTACCCGTATAAAACAGTATCTTGGATATACCGTATTCTGTCTTCAACTGCATCTTGGATATTCCTATATTCACTGTATATTCCATGTATACTGCAATCAAGTTCACGTTACCAGCTAATAAATCAAGGCTATTGAACTCCACAGTCTGTTTATTTGAAATGTGAACTAGGGTTTAGCTGTATGCTAGAGATTCACAGCATTACGTAAAAGAAGGCAGAACACATGCTTTTTGTGTGAATTGGAAAGCCAGGTTAGGACTCTTCACTGGAGCAAAAAAAATTGGCCAACAAGAACATCTTTGTAACCGGGACTCAAGAACATTGTTGCATAAAGCTTAGTTGATCCCACCTAAAGTTCTCTTGCCACCACTCCACTGTAAGCTTGGACTGATGAAGCTGTTTGTGAAAGCGCTACTGAAAGAAGGAGAGATGTTTAAGTACCTGTGTACCAAGTTTCAGGGACTGTCAGAATCAAGTCTGAAGGAAGGTGTGATGCCCTGGCAAAACCAGGTAGTTACAGATAGGCCCCCGCACAACACCTTTCCTCACTTAGGAAACACACAGCCGACCTGAAACCCTAGTCACCTAGGACCCTGAAGCCAGGACCGAAAACAGCGGCCTAGCTAATTAAATGATTGAGGGCAGGATTATAGGTCCTATCCCACCTAAAGTCCCTCAAAGAAGACAACAGCCCACTGATAGGGATAAGGCCACCGCCAGGGCCCTTAGATCCCACGGGCCAGCGCCTGCGGGCACGGCTCCTTAGGCCATATCCAGCCGGGAGCGGACTCCTGAGTTCCAGACCAGGCAGTCCACCATACACAAAAACAAGTGCAGAGTAAAGGACAGCGACCACCAGCCTGGGTGGGGGACCTGAATGCAACCGGCCGGGGCGGCAGGCCACCAGCACCTTTGGTTTACCGAAAGACTCGTGTGATTCATTTACTGTGAGTAACCAAACATCCCCCTGCTTGCTCAGGCGCGCCGGCCCTTGCCATCACCATACCCTGCACAAAGACACTGGGCCCCGGGGCAATCATCCCTACACACGGAGGGGTTAACATCCAGCTGCCACTACATCTCTCCCGGGTATCCCATAACGGCAGCGGTGGTGTCCCACCTCACCACACACCGTTGGTGGCGTCACAAACTTAATACGGCCTAGCCCATACACCTACATTCCTCCTTTTATTCGACATGTCCGCGAGACCCCCGGGTCGAGCCACTCTCTTAGAAGGTCTGGATCCGACCAACGGCGGCTGCTGGCACAGGGGCAGCACAAAAGCATTTTTGTGGGTTCGGATATTCAGAAACCCATGAATGAAGGATGACGTGTTTTAAACAATAATGAAAACTGTTGAAAAAAGGGCTTGGGACTCTTTGAAAGAAGCAATAAATACGTTTCTAGGTAACAACAAAGAATCAAAATTTAAGTCCATCGTGGAGAACATGCTGAAACGTTTCAAAGCCTTGGGTTGTCTAATGAATTTGAAGTTACATTTTTTACATTCCTATTTGGACTACTTGTCTGAAAACCTTGGTGCTGGTGGGAAGAACAAGAAGGTTTTCATCGGAATATCAAGGAGATGGAACGACGATACCAAAGTAAATGAAACGTGAACATGATTGCCGGATGCTTCACAGAGAAGATCCACAGGCCTTCTATAAGAGAAAAGGGGGATCTAGAGAAAAGGAAAAAGTGCAAGAATAAATTTCTAATAAAGTTGCAGAATGACTGTACAATAAATAAATGTATTTTATATATAAAATTGTGAATATTTTTGGTTACAATAAGTATTTTTCTTGTTCATGTCACTTGTATGTAACTTCACACATGGATTGTACAAAATCAATATTTGATGGTTAAAAAAAAATATTTATTTTTTTTTTTAAATCAGGACATTAGAAAACATAATAATCAGTCACTGGATTTGAAGTTTCATAAACCAAAATTTTACATAGCTGTGTAATTTGTCGGGCACCCACCGACAATAGAATAGCGCCAGATTTAGGAAGCTGGCTGAGGTCTGCAAAGTCTGTAGCCAGGTGACAAAATTGTCCAACCTGGGTTTCTTCCTTAAGTAGTCTCTGGTATGATGATATGGTATAATCCTGGCAGCCGGAGTCGAAATCCCTAGATTGCGGTTATGATCTCCAATCGGAATTGGAGCCCCTAGATTGAAGCCATGTAGCCAAGTGATCCTCTAGTTGAAGCCAAAGTCCCTAGACCGAGTCCACAAGGCATCCTGGTTCTGATCCCCTAGCCAGCTCCTAAGAGCTTAGACTAGATCATGCAACATCCATCAACAACCTGGTGACTCCAAGAAGTCCCCTTTTATAGCCATAACCTTCCCTTAGGATATACTGTGCCCTTATCAGATTGGTTGTACAAGGTTGCTTCTCTTATTGGATGGATTTCAAGCTGCATGGATAATGTTCATTTAAATGATGTGGATAGAAAGACTGAAGATATCTACATGTAGTCTGAAATCCATCATGAATCAATACTATTTTACACAGTCATAAGCAGCCCATGGGCATTCACCTGCATTCAAACCAATAACAGCTCATAGACCAGACAATCCATCTACCACTGGACCAAAGACAGGAAGTTAAATCCACTGCCTGCGGTAACCAACTTAATCCTATAGGCTACTCACACAACAAACCCAACAGAAAGGAAAAAAACATGGCTTCGATTATCCATCCAATGAAAACGCATAACCATTGTGAGCCATTGGACAATGCAATTGGACACTTGGTGACATGGTGCACGGCCCAATGAATCAAGTCTTTACTTCATATTCACGGTTTAAGCCCTTGGGTTCTAATGTGCCCAGAGTACATATCCAGAAAGATTCTCTTTCTTTGAGCTAAACACAAGTCAACAATACATTGTAAGCAGATTCTATTACCAGTCCCACACCATTTTGTGACGCATAATCACACAGTGATCCAATTAAGATTCCAAGTCATCGAACATGTCCAAGCCATACGCAGAGGAGGCAATAGAATTAGGAAGCTCAAAGAAAGGGAATCTTTCTGGATATATACTCTGGGCACATTGGAACCCAAAGGCTTAAACCATGAATATGAAGTACAGACTTGATTCATTGGGCCATGCATGGACATAATGGACATAATTCTAATAGGCAGGACAGGTAATAAGGAGCACAAGTTATATGCTAAAATGTGTTGTGTGACAAGACAGACACAGGAAAGGACATGATAACAGGTGTAGGGACCAACAAGGTGAGACAAGGGGTATCAGGATAGGGTCAAGTAGGTATGAATGTAGTAATGGGGCAGGCATAGAGAATTGTATGTGAATGTGAATTACAATAAATCACTAAGGAAAGGAATATGTGAGTGTGTGCCTAATGTAAACTAATATTGTACTGGCAAAATTATAGATGGAAAGGGAGAAGGGGAGGGGGGAGAGAGGAGGCTGTAATTGACTACAAGGGTATGAGTTATGAGTGATCATAGGGATAGTGTTACATAAGTGGAAATACCTATGGAGGACCGGATGTGTAAGCGCATACCTTATACAAACCTATAGAGTGCTGATGGGTGAGAGTGTGATGTTAGATATAAGACATCCTATAGTGAATAGTGAGCCGTAATCAAGTGCAACAGGGATATTTCACGTGACTATGGGAACCTGGAAGGTAAAGAAAGGGGAGAAAAAACTGTTAGACAAGGTAATCAGACATAATGTAACCAGTTGATCAGACATGATCACCTGGTTTGAGACCCCCTGCCTTACACTATATAGATATCATGTTCATTCCCCATCTATCTTGCTCAGGAGAGCATCTCCCTCCCCCGGCACCAAGAGCAGCTCATACTGAATTGTTACATTGACTAGTAACACTGCACACAGAAATGCACCTTAATATTCCACTGTTAACCCTTTCCTCCCAGCAGTAACACACAACTCCTCACCTTGATATCATGGTGATTTATGGTCAGAATGACTTCAATGCGATCAGTGATTTCTATTCTAGCTCTGCTCACATAGATTTTATATCCACACTCAACTATAGGCCGTTCTTCATATTTTGGGGGCTTTTAGTCAGATATACTAGTTTGTGCCTGTATAATATTGGTGTAGATGGGAGTGTAGGGCATGGGTTACATGGCACTGTGGTGGAATACTGATGGGAGGTATTGGTGCTGTGTTTGATGCTTCTACTGGGTATTTTCCTACAAATACTGGAACAGCTCACTGCTTAGAATGATCCTTCCCAGCTCTATAATATATTATATATACCCCACAATGCAGGCTCACACACACATTTGTCTCAAGTGTGTTGTAGGGACACAGATACAGTCTTGGTCATGTGACTAAAGGCTACTTTACACACTGCGATATCGGTCCCGATATCGCTAGTGTGGGTACCTGCCCCCATCTGTTGCGCGACACGGGCAAATCGTTGCCCATGCCGCACAACACCGACCAGACCCGTCACACATACTTACCTGCCCGGCGACGTCGCTGTGTCCGGCGAACCGCCTCCTTTCTAAGGGGGCGGTCCGTGCGGCGTCACAGCGACGTCACTGAGCGACGGCCCAATAGCAGCGGAGGGGCGGAGATGAGTGGCCGGAACATCCCGCCCACCTCCTTCCTTCCTCATAGCGGCTGGGAGGCAGGTAAGGAGAGGTTCCTCGTTTCTGCGGTGTCACACGGAGCGATGTGTGCTACCGCAGGAGCGACGAACTACATCGTTACTGCTGCAGTAACGATAATCGAGAATGGAGACCCATGTCACCGATGAGCGATTTTGCACGTTTTTGCAACGATGCAAAATCGCTCATCGGTATCACACGCAGCAACATCGCTAATGCGGCCGGATGTGTGTCACAAATTCCGTGACCCCAACGACTCCGCATTAGCGATGTCGCAGCGTGTAAAGCCCCCTTTAGTGGGAGTGGTGTACAGGGTCTTAGCAGTAAAGAGTATTCCATATTTCTGCCAGATACCCACAGAGATATTGAAATCTGAAAAAAGAGACTTCTGCTCATTGAAGGTAAGAACTACTCACATAGCGTTCAACTCCACAGCAAACGAGTGCTCTATCACTGGCATCTCAGCAGGGATATTCCCCTACTACACATGTGTGTCTAGGTCACTGTGACAGTTTACAGGACATAACTCAGGGCACCTAGACAGAAGGCAGAGGGACTACTTTCTATTTCTGGTGTAGAGCATATATATATATTTATACTATTACATGGGACACATGTACCTTGTATTACCATTATTCGCTGTATATGAACCCCTTTTCTCCGGGCATTATTTGTCTATAGCATTTTTCACGAACCTGAGGCAACTGAGAACCCTTCAGTGAAGGAATTCCACTAACCCTCACAATACCTACCAGGGGCCTCCCTGCAGTAACTCAGGTAGTTGTACCCATTCTCTTTCCGCATTCTATGTGTTCTTCTTCTTTCTTCTTTTTTTTCTTTTTTCTTCTTTTTATTTCTATCATGTAGTTCAGGGGTTTATAGATATATGTCCTGCATCTCATATTTCCTTTAGTGGTGCTTCTTACCCATTCTCATATCATTTACCCTAGTATTTCATGATCCTGAGGCGACTGAGAACCCTTTAATAAAGGAATCCTTTTTCACCTGAATTGTCAAGTGATACTTACCAGTGACTATCACGTAATGTTACAGGTAGTTCCATTTTCTTCCTCTTCTTTCTCTCCTTTCTTCTTTGTCACACGGTCCATTGTGTTATAGCCCACGTGTCATGATAACACTTGTACCATCTTTTCATTTAGATTCCACCTACAATTATTTACCGATTCCAGTTCTGGAATAGGCTTTCATCATCTACTCACTAGAATTCTCAAGTTCATAAGGTACTGAGACATATACATGTTCACACCATTATAAAGAACAAAGTATAAACATTGAGGTTTTTCTCACACCCATGTTCCTGTGTTCTTTGATATGATATGTGTTCATTTCCTTCACTATATAGGATTGCAAGTTTTCCATTTGTACCTTAATGGCAATGACGCTATACAATTGAACACATATCATCCTGTTATCCATATAGGTGTGTATTTACCTGCTTGACTATTTTTGGTTGTTTGATCCAGAATGTTTCTCCAGATAGGTCATGTGGAAATTTTCTTTCCTCAGTACAAATGTTTTCACTATGGCTTTGGAAAATTTTTTTGTATGTGCATCATGGTCATTTGACCCATTGTACTCTCAAGTAGCAATATATTGTACTGTTATGTTGTACTATGTACTAATTACGTGTTTATATGGTTTTGTAACCCTTTATGATCTTAGATAACTTTATCCTTGATAAAGACCTAAAAACAAGCTCGAAACGTTGGATGAATTATCCTTTTGCACAAATAAAGAATTTTCAGCATTCTAAGAGTTCTTTTCTTACGTTATTGATCACTATAGTGTGCCAGAGCTATTTCTATTGAATTGACTCTTATTTTTTCTGAGCACCTGCTATATACACAGTGAGCCAGACATATTCAATTTTCATTCAGAAGGCAGAGGGAAGCCTTAGCAGCTGAGCCTATATCTTGGCTTGTGAGCATTAGAACAGGCCGGCGATTACAGGGTAACATGAAAAATGTCCAGCTTGCATTATGACTAGAACATGACAATATCCTTTTAAGTACTAACCTATGATGCGTTCCTAAGTAGTTGATGTTATATGTTCTACATTTCATTTTCTGCATACTTTACAAGTAGTAGAATTTGCTTTGATATAGGCAACTGGATTTTCACAATGAAAAGGCAAAGGATAACGCCCGAAAAAGACGCCATACATTATGTCAGTGCCATCACTGACAAACCTGGATTGACCATGAAATACATCAATCCCCTTAAAGGTGAGTTAAAACAAGTTTTAACTAAATTGCCTTAATATTGTCATGCATTAGAATGACTGTCTTAGGTAATGATAAATATTTTCTACAGGAAGAGGAGTGTTTGCTGAAACTGAAATCGAAAAAGGGAGTTTTGTTGCAGAATATCGAGGTGAGCTCACGTATGCACTTACGATGGTAGACAACTACTCGAGATTTATGGTTGTGGTACAAGTCAAAGATCTAATGGCCCATACTGCAGCGAAGGTCTTCCAAGCACACTTATGCAGACCTCATGGCTACTCAGAGAGAGTCCTCACAGATCAAGGCACTGCCTTTGAAGCGGAAATCTTCAAGTGATTTATAGAGGGTTAACAATACGTTGGGATCACCGGATCTAATCTCCCTTTTTATACACCCTAAAATCTTGTTTGCTTTAGAATAAACAATAACATCATAAAGGTATAAGATGACGCCATTATTAGCGTCACCATACCGCTACTCTGCCTTCTAAAACGGTCTCTGCTCAAAACCAAACATGATGCATTGCAGGCGGAGCGCGATGAGTTGCAGCAAGAAACAGTAGTGGGTGTGGGTGATAACACACAGCCCAGCCTCGTCTCATCACAACGTGCAGTGGAGGACTATGACGAGGAGGAGGATGAAGACATGGAGCAAATCTCCAGCCAAATTGAGGATATGACATGCACACCAGTCATATCCTCGGTTCAGCGTGGCTGGCCAGAGGACAGGGTAGATGAGGAGGAGGAGGAGGAGGAGGAGGACAGCATGTTCAGTCAACGTGTTGGTCAGGCTACTGAAGTCCTGGCTGTTAAGAGTCTGGCGCACATGGCTGACTTTATGGTAAGCTGCCTGTCTCGTGACCCTCGCTTTAAGAACATCTTGGCCGACAATCATTACTGGTTGGTAACACTGTTAGACCCACGCTACAAGGAGAACTTTATGTCTCTTATTCCCGAGGCGGAGAGGTCAACCAAAATGCAGCAGTTCCGGAAGGCCATAGTCACGGAAGTAGGCAAAGCATTCCCCTCACAAAACGCTAGCGGCATAGGTCAGGAATCAGTGGACAACCAAGGCGTACAGCCGAGAGAGGCACAAGTCCAATCCGCCAGAGGTAGGGGAACAGTCTTTAAGATGTGGGACAGTTTTCTCAGCCCCTCACGTACCACAGCCCCTGAGGTGCGGGGTAGTGCCACAAGAAATCCTAAGTTTGCCCAGATGCTCAAGGAGTACCTTGCAGATCGAACAACTGTACTCCGACATTCCTCTGTGCCTTACAATTATTGGGTATCCAAGGTGGACACGTGGCATGAATTGGCTCTCTACGCCTTGGAAGTCCTGGCCTGCCCTGCCGCTAGCGTTTTGTCAGAGCGTGTTTTTAGTGCCGCAGGTGGAATCATTACAGATAAACGCACCCGCCTGTCAACTGAAAATGCTGACAGGCTGACTCTGATCAAGATGAACAAGGGTTGGATTGGGCCACACTTCACCACACCACCAGCAAATGAGAGCGGAATTTAAAGTTTGTAACGGGAATTTGCCATGTACCTCCAGTCACCCATGGGTACACACTTCTGGACTTTGGATAATCGCTGGACTGCTCCTCCTTCTCCTCATGCGCCACCATGATGACCGTTACAAGAGTTAGGCCTTTGTTTCAGGTATACCCCCAGTGGTAAATTTTTTCGCCCATTCTTTGCAGAATGGACATTACAACGACAGGAGACCCGCTCCTTTGCAATGGGAACAATGTTTTGAGGCCCTCATGCACGTCTCTATGCAGGGACAACGTGGAGCCTCCCAATTTTTGGCTGCCCTGCCAAAGGGCTATACTATAATACACCCACTTCCTGACAATGGACACTTAATGTTTTGAGGCCCTCATGCACGTCTCTATCCAGGGACAACGTGGAGCCTCCCAATTTTTGGCTGCCCTGCCAAAGGGCTATACTACAAAAGACCCACTTCCTGACAATGGACACTTAATGTTTTGAGGCCCTCATGCACGTCTCTATCCAGGGACAACGTGGAGCCTCCCAATTTTTGGCTGCCCTGCCTAAGGGCTATACTATAATACACCCACTTCCTGACAATGGACACTTAATGTTTTGAGGCCCTCATGCACGTCTCTATCCAGGGACAACGTGGAGCCTCCCAATTTTTGGCTGCCCTGCCAAAGGGCTATACTACAAAAGACCCACTTCCTGACAATGGACACTTAATGTTTTGAGGCCCTCATGCACGTCTCTATCCATGGATTTGGAGCATGGAGACGATTATCTCGGGATTGCAAGATAACCAAACAAAACTTTTAGTGGATTTCTACTTATTTTATTAAATATCATCTCCACCAAACAGGACAAGCTTGCATCTGTTATAGTTTTGGAGAAAAATGTGTTCATTTCATGTATGCGCGAAATGCCTTAAAAATGGCTTTAAAATGGATTTGGAGCATGGAGACGATTATCTCGGGATTGCAAGATAACCAAACAAAACTTTTAGTGGATTTCTACTTATTTTATTAAATATCATCTCCACCAAACAGGACAAGCTTGCATCTGTTATAGTTTTGGAGAAAAATGTGTTCATTTCATGTATGCGCGAAATGCCTTAAAAATGGCTTTAAAATGGATTTGGAGCATGGAGACGATTATCTCGGGATTGCAAGATAACCAAACAAAACTTTTAGTGGATTTCTACTTATTTTATTAAATATCATCTCCACCAAACAGGACAAGCTTGCATCTGTTATAGTTTTGGAGAAAAATGTGTTCATTTCATGTATGCGCGAAATGCCTTAAAAATGGCTTTAAAATGGATTTGGAGCATGGAGACGATTATCTCGGGATTGCAAGATAACCAAACAAAACTTTTAGTGGATTTCTACTTATTTTATTAAATATCATCTCCACCAAACAGGACAAGCTTGCATCTGTTATAGTTTTGGAGAAAAATGTGTTCATTTCATGTATGCGCGAAATGCCTTAAAAATGGCTTTAAAATGGATTTGGAGCATGGAGACGATTATCTCGGGATTGCAAGATAACCAAACAAAACTTTTAGTGGATTTCTACTTATTTTATTAAATATCATCTCCACCAAACAGGACAAGCTTGCATCTGTTATAGTTTTGGAGAAAAATGTGTTCATTTCATGTATGCGCGAAATGCCTTAAAAATGGCTTTAAAATGGATTTGGAGCATGGAGACGATTATCTCGGGATTGCAAGATAACCAAACAAAACTTTTAGTGGATTTCTACTTATTTTATTAAATATCATCTCCACCAAACAGGACAAGCTTGCATCTGTTATAGTTTTGGAGAAAAATGTGTTCATTTCATGTATGCGCGAAATGCCTTAAAAATGGCTTTAAAATGGATTTGGAGCATGGAGACGATTATCTCGGGATTGCAAGATAACCAAACAAAACTTTTAGTGGATTTCTACTTATTTTATTAAATATCATCTCCACCAAACAGGACAAGCTTGCATCTGTTATAGTTTTGGAGAAAAATGTGTTCATTTCATGTATGCGCGAAATGCCTTAAAAATGGCTTTAAAATGGATTTGGAGCATGGAGACGATTATCTCGGGATTGCAAGATAACCAAACAAAACTTTTAGTGGATTTCTACTTATTTTATTAAATATCATCTCCACCAAACAGGACAAGCTTGCATCTGTTATAGTTTTGGAGAAAAATGTGTTCATTTCATGTATGCGCGAAATGCCTTAAAAATGGCTTTAAAATGGATTTGGAGCATGGAGACGATTATCTCGGGATTGCAAGATAACCAAACAAAACTTTTAGTGGATTTCTACTTATTTTATTAAATATCATCTCCACCAAACAGGACAAGCTTGCATCTGTTATAGTTTTGGAGAAAAATGTGTTCATTTCATGTATGCGCGAAATGCCTTAAAAATGGCTTTAAAATGGATTTGGAGCATGGAGACGATTATCTCGGGATTGCAAGATAACCAAACAAAACTTTTACGTGGATTTCTACTTATTTTATTAAATATCATCTCCACCAAACAGGACAAGCTTGCATCTGTTATAGTTTTGGAGAAAAATGTGTTCATTTCATGTATGCGCGAAATGCCTTAAAAATGGCTTTAAAATGGATTTGGAGCATGGAGACGATTATCTCGGGATTGCAAGATAACCAAACAAAACTTTTAGTGGATTTCTACTTATTTTATTAAATATCATCTCCACCAAACAGGACAAGCTTGCATCTGTTATAGTTTTGGAGAAAAATGTGTTCATTTCATGTATGCGCGAAATGCCTTAAAAATGGCTTTAAAATGGATTTGGAGCATGGAGACGATTATCTCGGGATTGCAAGATAACCAAACAAAACTTTTAGTGGATTTCTACTTATTTTATTAAATATCATCTCCACCAAACAGGACAAGCTTGCATCTGTTATAGTTTTGGAGAAAAATGTGTTCATTTCATGTATGCGCGAAATGCCTTAAAAATGGCTTTAAAATGGATTTGGAGCATGGAGACGATTATCTCGGGATTGCAAGATAACCAAACAAAACTTTTAGTGGATTTCTACTTATTTTATTAAATATCATCTCCACCAAACAGGACAAGCTTGCATCTGTTATAGTTTTGGAGAAAAATGTGTTCATTTCATGTATGCGCGAAATGCCTTAAAAATGGCTTTAAAATGGATTTGGAGCATGGAGACGATTATCTCGGGATTGCAAGATAACCAAACAAAACTTTTAGTGGATTTCTACTTATTTTATTAAATATCATCTCCACCAAACAGGACAAGCTTGCATCTGTTATAGTTTTGGAGAAAAATGTGTTCATTTCATGTATGCGCGAAATGCCTTAAAAATGGCTTTAAAATGGATTTGGAGCATGGAGACGATTATCTCGGGATTGCAAGATAACCAAACAAAACTTTTAGTGGATTTCTACTTATTTTATTAAATATCATCTCCACCAAACAGGACAAGCTTGCATCTGTTATAGTTTTGGAGAAAAATGTGTTCATTTCATGTATGCGCGAAATGCCTTAAAAATGGCTTTAAAATGGATTTGGAGCATGGAGACGATTATCTCGGGATTGCAAGATAACCAAACAAAACTTTTAGTGGATTTCTACTTATTTTATTAAATATCATCTCCACCAAACAGGACAAGCTTGCATCTGTTATAGTTTTGGAGAAAAATGTGTTCATTTCATGTATGCGCGAAATGCCTTAAAAATGGCTTTAAAATGGATTTGGAGCATGGAGACGATTATCTCGGGATTGCAAGATAACCAAACAAAACTTTTAGTGGATTTCTACTTATTTTATTAAATATCATCTCCACCAAACAGGACAAGCTTGCATCTGTTATAGTTTTGGAGAAAAATGTGTTCATTTCATGTATGCGCGAAATGCCTTAAAAATGGCTTTAAAATGGATTTGGAGCATGGAGACGATTATCTCGGGATTGCAAGATAACCAAACAAAACTTTTAGTGGATTTCTACTTATTTTATTAAATATCATCTCCACCAAACAGGACAAGCTTGCATCTGTTATAGTTTTGGAGAAAAATGTGTTCATTTCATGTATGCGCGAAATGCCTTAAAAATGGCTTTAAAATGGATTTGGAGCATGGAGACGATTATCTCGGGATTGCAAGATAACCAAACAAAACTTTTAGTGGATTTCTACTTATTTTATTAAATATCATCTCCACCAAACAGGACAAGCTTGCATCTGTTATAGTTTTGGAGAAAAATGTGTTCATTTCATGTATGCGCGAAATGCCTTAAAAATGGCTTTAAAATGGATTTGGAGCATGGAGACGATTATCTCGGGATTGCAAGATAACCAAACAAAACTTTTAGTGGATTTCTACTTATTTTATTAAATATCATCTCCACCAAACAGGACAAGCTTGCATCTGTTATAGTTTTGGAGAAAAATGTGTTCATTTCATGTATGCGCGAAATGCCTTAAAAATGGCTTTAAAATGGATTTGGAGCATGGAGACGATTATCTCGGGATTGCAAGATAACCAAACAAAACTTTTAGTGGATTTCTACTTATTTTATTAAATATCATCTCCACCAAACAGGACAAGCTTGCATCTGTTATAGTTTTGGAGAAAAATGTGTTCATTTCATGTATGCGCGAAATGCCTTAAAAATGGCTTTAAAATGGATTTGGAGCATGGAGACGATTATCTCGGGATTGCAAGATAACCAAACAAAACTTTTAGTGGATTTCTACTTATTTTATTAAATATCATCTCCACCAAACAGGACAAGCTTGCATCTGTTATAGTTTTGGAGAAAAATGTGTTCATTTCATGTATGCGCGAAATGCCTTAAAAATGGCTTTAAAATGGATTTGGAGCATGGAGACGATTATCTCGGGATTGCAAGATAACCAAACAAAACTTTTAGTGGATTTCTACTTATTTTATTAAATATCATCTCCACCAAACAGGACAAGCTTGCATCTGTTATAGTTTTGGAGAAAAATGTGTTCATTTCATGTATGCGCGAAATGCCTTAAAAATGGCTTTAAAATGGATTTGGAGCATGGAGACGATTATCTCGGGATTGCAAGATAACCAAACAAAACTTTTAGTGGATTTCTACTTATTTTATTAAATATCATCTCCACCAAACAGGACAAGCTTGCATCTGTTATAGTTTTGGAGAAAAATGTGTTCATTTCATGTATGCGCGAAATGCCTTAAAAATGGCTTTAAAATGGATTTGGAGCATGGAGACGATTATCTCGGGATTGCAAGATAACCAAACAAAACTTTTAGTGGATTTCTACTTATTTTATTAAATATCATCTCCACCAAACAGGACAAGCTTGCATCTGTTATAGTTTTGGAGAAAAATGTGTTCATTTCATGTATGCGCGAAATGCCTTAAAAATGGCTTTAAAATGGATTTGGAGCATGGAGACGATTATCTCGGGATTGCAAGATAACCAAACAAAACTTTTAGTGGATTTCTACTTATTTTATTAAATATCATCTCCACCAAACAGGACAAGCTTGCATCTGTTATAGTTTTGGAGAAAAATGTGTTCATTTCATGTATGCGCGAAATGCCTTAAAAATGGCTTTAAAATGGATTTGGAGCATGGAGACGATTATCTCGGGATTGCAAGATAACCAAACAAAACTTTTAGTGGATTTCTACTTATTTTATTAAATATCATCTCCACCAAACAGGACAAGCTTGCATCTGTTATAGTTTTGGAGAAAAATGTGTTCATTTCATGTATGCGCGAAATGCCTTAAAAATGGCTTTAAAATGGATTTGGAGCATGGAGACGATTATCTCGGGATTGCAAGATAACCAAACAAAACTTTTAGTGGATTTCTACTTATTTTATTAAATATCATCTCCACCAAACAGGACAAGCTTGCATCTGTTATAGTTTTGGAGAAAAATGTGTTCATTTCATGTATGCGCGAAATGCCTTAAAAATGGCTTTAAAATGGATTTGGAGCATGGAGACGATTATCTCGGGATTGCAAGATAACCAAACAAAACTTTTAGTGGATTTCTACTTATTTTATTAAATATCATCTCCACCAAACAGGACAAGCTTGCATCTGTTATAGTTTTGGAGAAAAATGTGTTCATTTCATGTATGCGCGAAATGCCTTAAAAATGGCTTTAAAATGGATTTGGAGCATGGAGACGATTATCTCGGGATTGCAAGATAACCAAACAAAACTTTTAGTGGATTTCTACTTATTTTATTAAATATCATCTCCACCAAACAGGACAAGCTTGCATCTGTTATAGTTTTGGAGAAAAATGTGTTCATTTCATGTATGCGCGAAATGCCTTAAAAATGGCTTTAAAATGGATTTGGAGCATGGAGACGATTATCTCGGGATTGCAAGATAACCAAACAAAACTTTTAGTGGATTTCTACTTATTTTATTAAATATCATCTCCACCAAACAGGACAAGCTTGCATCTGTTATAGTTTTGGAGAAAAATGTGTTCATTTCATGTATGCGCGAAATGCCTTAAAAATGGCTTTAAAATGGATTTGGAGCATGGAGACGATTATCTCGGGATTGCAAGATAACCAAACAAAACTTTTAGTGGATTTCTACTTATTTTATTAAATATCATCTCCACCAAACAGGACAAGCTTGCATCTGTTATAGTTTTGGAGAAAAATGTGTTCATTTCATGTATGCGCGAAATGCCTTAAAAATGGCTTTAAAATGGATTTGGAGCATGGAGACGATTATCTCGGGATTGCAAGATAACCAAACAAAACTTTTAGTGGATTTCTACTTATTTTATTAAATATCATCTCCACCAAACAGGACAAGCTTGCATCTGTTATAGTTTTGGAGAAAAATGTGTTCATTTCATGTATGCGCGAAATGCCTTAAAAATGGCTTTAAAATGGATTTGGAGCATGGAGACGATTATCTCGGGATTGCAAGATAACCAAACAAAACTTTTAGTGGATTTCTACTTATTTTATTAAATATCATCTCCACCAAACAGGACAAGCTTGCATCTGTTATAGTTTTGGAGAAAAATGTGTTCATTTCATGTATGCGCGAAATGCCTTAAAAATGGCTTTAAAATGGATTTGGAGCATGGAGACGATTATCTCGGGATTGCAAGATAACCAAACAAAACTTTTAGTGGATTTCTACTTATTTTATTAAATATCATCTCCACCAAACAGGACAAGCTTGCATCTGTTATAGTTTTGGAGAAAAATGTGTTCATTTCATGTATGCGCGAAATGCCTTAAAAATGGCTTTAAAATGGATTTGGAGCATGGAGACGATTATCTCGGGATTGCAAGATAACCAAACAAAACTTTTAGTGGATTTCTACTTATTTTATTAAATATCATCTCCACCAAACAGGACAAGCTTGCATCTGTTATAGTTTTGGAGAAAAATGTGTTCATTTCATGTATGCGCGAAATGCCTTAAAAATGGCTTTAAAATGGATTTGGAGCATGGAGACGATTATCTCGGGATTGCAAGATAACCAAACAAAACTTTTAGTGGATTTCTACTTATTTTATTAAATATCATCTCCACCAAACAGGACAAGCTTGCATCTGTTATAGTTTTGGAGAAAAATGTGTTCATTTCATGTATGCGCGAAATGCCTTAAAAATGGCTTTAAAATGGATTTGGAGCATGGAGACGATTATCTCGGGATTGCAAGATAACCAAACAAAACTTTTAGTGGATTTCTACTTATTTTATTAAATATCATCTCCACCAAACAGGACAAGCTTGCATCTGTTATAGTTTTGGAGAAAAATGTGTTCATTTCATGTATGCGCGAAATGCCTTAAAAATGGCTTTAAAATGGATTTGGAGCATGGAGACGATTATCTCGGGATTGCAAGATAACCAAACAAAACTTTTAGTGGATTTCTACTTATTTTATTAAATATCATCTCCACCAAACAGGACAAGCTTGCATCTGTTATAGTTTTGGAGAAAAATGTGTTCATTTCATGTATGCGCGAAATGCCTTAAAAATGGCTTTAAAATGGATTTGGAGCATGGAGACGATTATCTCGGGATTGCAAGATAACCAAACAAAACTTTTAGTGGATTTCTACTTATTTTATTAAATATCATCTCCACCAAACAGGACAAGCTTGCATCTGTTATAGTTTTGGAGAAAAATGTGTTCATTTCATGTATGCGCGAAATGCCTTAAAAATGGCTTTAAAATGGATTTGGAGCATGGAGACGATTATCTCGGGATTGCAAGATAACCAAACAAAACTTTTAGTGGATTTCTACTTATTTTATTAAATATCATCTCCACCAAACAGGACAAGCTTGCATCTGTTATAGTTTTGGAGAAAAATGTGTTCATTTCATGTATGCGCGAAATGCCTTAAAAATGGCTTTAAAATGGATTTGGAGCATGGAGACGATTATCTCGGGATTGCAAGATAACCAAACAAAACTTTTAGTGGATTTCTACTTATTTTATTAAATATCATCTCCACCAAACAGGACAAGCTTGCATCTGTTATAGTTTTGGAGAAAAATGTGTTCATTTCATGTATGCGCGAAATGCCTTAAAAATGGCTTTAAAATGGATTTGGAGCATGGAGACGATTATCTCGGGATTGCAAGATAACCAAACAAAACTTTTAGTGGATTTCTACTTATTTTATTAAATATCATCTCCACCAAACAGGACAAGCTTGCATCTGTTATAGTTTTGGAGAAAAATGTGTTCATTTCATGTATGCGCGAAATGCCTTAAAAATGGCTTTAAAATGGATTTGGAGCATGGAGACGATTATCTCGGGATTGCAAGATAACCAAACAAAACTTTTAGTGGATTTCTACTTATTTTATTAAATATCATCTCCACCAAACAGGACAAGCTTGCATCTGTTATAGTTTTGGAGAAAAATGTGTTCATTTCATGTATGCGCGAAATGCCTTAAAAATGGCTTTAAAATGGATTTGGAGCATGGAGACGATTATCTCGGGATTGCAAGATAACCAAACAAAACTTTTAGTGGATTTCTACTTATTTTATTAAATATCATCTCCACCAAACAGGACAAGCTTGCATCTGTTATAGTTTTGGAGAAAAATGTGTTCATTTCATGTATGCGCGAAATGCCTTAAAAATGGCTTTAAAATGGATTTGGAGCATGGAGACGATTATCTCGGGATTGCAAGATAACCAAACAAAACTTTTAGTGGATTTCTACTTATTTTATTAAATATCATCTCCACCAAACAGGACAAGCTTGCATCTGTTATAGTTTTGGAGAAAAATGTGTTCATTTCATGTATGCGCGAAATGCCTTAAAAATGGCTTTAAAATGGATTTGGAGCATGGAGACGATTATCTCGGGATTGCAAGATAACCAAACAAAACTTTTAGTGGATTTCTACTTATTTTATTAAATATCATCTCCACCAAACAGGACAAGCTTGCATCTGTTATAGTTTTGGAGAAAAATGTGTTCATTTCATGTATGCGCGAAATGCCTTAAAAATGGCTTTAAAATGGATTTGGAGCATGGAGACGATTATCTCGGGATTGCAAGATAACCAAACAAAACTTTTAGTGGATTTCTACTTATTTTATTAAATATCATCTCCACCAAACAGGACAAGCTTGCATCTGTTATAGTTTTGGAGAAAAATGTGTTCATTTCATGTATGCGCGAAATGCCTTAAAAATGGCTTTAAAATGGATTTGGAGCATGGAGACGATTATCTCGGGATTGCAAGATAACCAAACAAAACTTTTAGTGGATTTCTACTTATTTTATTAAATATCATCTCCACCAAACAGGACAAGCTTGCATCTGTTATAGTTTTGGAGAAAAATGTGTTCATTTCATGTATGCGCGAAATGCCTTAAAAATGGCTTTAAAATGGATTTGGAGCATGGAGACGATTATCTCGGGATTGCAAGATAACCAAACAAAACTTTTAGTGGATTTCTACTTATTTTATTAAATATCATCTCCACCAAACAGGACAAGCTTGCATCTGTTATAGTTTTGGAGAAAAATGTGTTCATTTCATGTATGCGCGAAATGCCTTAAAAATGGCTTTAAAATGGATTTGGAGCATGGAGACGATTATCTCGGGATTGCAAGATAACCAAACAAAACTTTTAGTGGATTTCTACTTATTTTATTAAATATCATCTCCACCAAACAGGACAAGCTTGCATCTGTTATAGTTTTGGAGAAAAATGTGTTCATTTCATGTATGCGCGAAATGCCTTAAAAATGGCTTTAAAATGGATTTGGAGCATGGAGACGATTATCTCGGGATTGCAAGATAACCAAACAAAACTTTTAGTGGATTTCTACTTATTTTATTAAATATCATCTCCACCAAACAGGACAAGCTTGCATCTGTTATAGTTTTGGAGAAAAATGTGTTCATTTCATGTATGCGCGAAATGCCTTAAAAATGGCTTTAAAATGGATTTGGAGCATGGAGACGATTATCTCGGGATTGCAAGATAACCAAACAAAACTTTTAGTGGATTTCTACTTATTTTATTAAATATCATCTCCACCAAACAGGACAAGCTTGCATCTGTTATAGTTTTGGAGAAAAATGTGTTCATTTCATGTATGCGCGAAATGCCTTAAAAATGGCTTTAAAATGGATTTGGAGCATGGAGACGATTATCTCGGGATTGCAAGATAACCAAACAAAACTTTTAGTGGATTTCTACTTATTTTATTAAATATCATCTCCACCAAACAGGACAAGCTTGCATCTGTTATAGTTTTGGAGAAAAATGTGTTCATTTCATGTATGCGCGAAATGCCTTAAAAATGGCTTTAAAATGGATTTGGAGCATGGAGACGATTATCTCGGGATTGCAAGATAACCAAACAAAACTTTTAGTGGATTTCTACTTATTTTATTAAATATCATCTCCACCAAACAGGACAAGCTTGCATCTGTTATAGTTTTGGAGAAAAATGTGTTCATTTCATGTATGCGCGAAATGCCTTAAAAATGGCTTTAAAATGGATTTGGAGCATGGAGACGATTATCTCGGGATTGCAAGATAACCAAACAAAACTTTTAGTGGATTTCTACTTATTTTATTAAATATCATCTCCACCAAACAGGACAAGCTTGCATCTGTTATAGTTTTGGAGAAAAATGTGTTCATTTCATGTATGCGCGAAATGCCTTAAAAATGGCTTTAAAATGGATTTGGAGCATGGAGACGATTATCTCGGGATTGCAAGATAACCAAACAAAACTTTTAGTGGATTTCTACTTATTTTATTAAATATCATCTCCACCAAACAGGACAAGCTTGCATCTGTTATAGTTTTGGAGAAAAATGTGTTCATTTCATGTATGCGCGAAATGCCTTAAAAATGGCTTTAAAATGGATTTGGAGCATGGAGACGATTATCTCGGGATTGCAAGATAACCAAACAAAACTTTTAGTGGATTTCTACTTATTTTATTAAATATCATCTCCACCAAACAGGACAAGCTTGCATCTGTTATAGTTTTGGAGAAAAATGTGTTCATTTCATGTATGCGCGAAATGCCTTAAAAATGGCTTTAAAATGGATTTGGAGCATGGAGACGATTATCTCGGGATTGCAAGATAACCAAACAAAACTTTTAGTGGATTTCTACTTATTTTATTAAATATCATCTCCACCAAACAGGACAAGCTTGCATCTGTTATAGTTTTGGAGAAAAATGTGTTCATTTCATGTATGCGCGAAATGCCTTAAAAATGGCTTTAAAATGGATTTGGAGCATGGAGACGATTATCTCGGGATTGCAAGATAACCAAACAAAACTTTTAGTGGATTTCTACTTATTTTATTAAATATCATCTCCACCAAACAGGACAAGCTTGCATCTGTTATAGTTTTGGAGAAAAATGTGTTCATTTCATGTATGCGCGAAATGCCTTAAAAATGGCTTTAAAATGGATTTGGAGCATGGAGACGATTATCTCGGGATTGCAAGATAACCAAACAAAACTTTTAGTGGATTTCTACTTATTTTATTAAATATCATCTCCACCAAACAGGACAAGCTTGCATCTGTTATAGTTTTGGAGAAAAATGTGTTCATTTCATGTATGCGCGAAATGCCTTAAAAATGGCTTTAAAATGGATTTGGAGCATGGAGACGATTATCTCGGGATTGCAAGATAACCAAACAAAACTTTTAGTGGATTTCTACTTATTTTATTAAATATCATCTCCACCAAACAGGACAAGCTTGCATCTGTTATAGTTTTGGAGAAAAATGTGTTCATTTCATGTATGCGCGAAATGCCTTAAAAATGGCTTTAAAATGGATTTGGAGCATGGAGACGATTATCTCGGGATTGCAAGATAACCAAACAAAACTTTTAGTGGATTTCTACTTATTTTATTAAATATCATCTCCACCAAACAGGACAAGCTTGCATCTGTTATAGTTTTGGAGAAAAATGTGTTCATTTCATGTATGCGCGAAATGCCTTAAAAATGGCTTTAAAATGGATTTGGAGCATGGAGACGATTATCTCGGGATTGCAAGATAACCAAACAAAACTTTTAGTGGATTTCTACTTATTTTATTAAATATCATCTCCACCAAACAGGACAAGCTTGCATCTGTTATAGTTTTGGAGAAAAATGTGTTCATTTCATGTATGCGCGAAATGCCTTAAAAATGGCTTTAAAATGGATTTGGAGCATGGAGACGATTATCTCGGGATTGCAAGATAACCAAACAAAACTTTTAGTGGATTTCTACTTATTTTATTAAATATCATCTCCACCAAACAGGACAAGCTTGCATCTGTTATAGTTTTGGAGAAAAATGTGTTCATTTCATGTATGCGCGAAATGCCTTAAAAATGGCTTTAAAATGGATTTGGAGCATGGAGACGATTATCTCGGGATTGCAAGATAACCAAACAAAACTTTTAGTGGATTTCTACTTATTTTATTAAATATCATCTCCACCAAACAGGACAAGCTTGCATCTGTTATAGTTTTGGAGAAAAATGTGTTCATTTCATGTATGCGCGAAATGCCTTAAAAATGGCTTTAAAATGGATTTGGAGCATGGAGACGATTATCTCGGGATTGCAAGATAACCAAACAAAACTTTTAGTGGATTTCTACTTATTTTATTAAATATCATCTCCACCAAACAGGACAAGCTTGCATCTGTTATAGTTTTGGAGAAAAATGTGTTCATTTCATGTATGCGCGAAATGCCTTAAAAATGGCTTTAAAATGGATTTGGAGCATGGAGACGATTATCTCGGGATTGCAAGATAACCAAACAAAACTTTTAGTGGATTTCTACTTATTTTATTAAATATCATCTCCACCAAACAGGACAAGCTTGCATCTGTTATAGTTTTGGAGAAAAATGTGTTCATTTCATGTATGCGCGAAATGCCTTAAAAATGGCTTTAAAATGGATTTGGAGCATGGAGACGATTATCTCGGGATTGCAAGATAACCAAACAAAACTTTTAGTGGATTTCTACTTATTTTATTAAATATCATCTCCACCAAACAGGACAAGCTTGCATCTGTTATAGTTTTGGAGAAAAATGTGTTCATTTCATGTATGCGCGAAATGCCTTAAAAATGGCTTTAAAATGGATTTGGAGCATGGAGACGATTATCTCGGGATTGCAAGATAACCAAACAAAACTTTTAGTGGATTTCTACTTATTTTATTAAATATCATCTCCACCAAACAGGACAAGCTTGCATCTGTTATAGTTTTGGAGAAAAATGTGTTCATTTCATGTATGCGCGAAATGCCTTAAAAATGGCTTTAAAATGGATTTGGAGCATGGAGACGATTATCTCGGGATTGCAAGATAACCAAACAAAACTTTTAGTGGATTTCTACTTATTTTATTAAATATCATCTCCACCAAACAGGACAAGCTTGCATCTGTTATAGTTTTGGAGAAAAATGTGTTCATTTCATGTATGCGCGAAAAATGCCTTAAAAATGGCTTTAAAATGGATTTGGAGCATGGAGACGATTATCTCGGGATTGCAAGATAACCAAACAAAACTTTTAGTGGATTTCTACTTATTTTATTAAATATCATCTCCACCAAACAGGACAAGCTTGCATCTGTTATAGTTTTGGAGAAAAATGTGTTCATTTCATGTATGCGCGAAATGCCTTAAAAATGGCTTTAAAATGGATTTGGAGCATGGAGACGATTATCTCGGGATTGCAAGATAACCAAACAAAAACTTTTAGTGGATTTCTACTTATTTTATTAAATATCATCTCCACCAAACAGGACAAGCTTGCATCTGTTATAGTTTTGGAGAAAAATGTGTTCATTTCATGTATGCGCGAAATGCCTTAAAAATGGCTTTAAAATGGATTTGGAGCATGGAGACGATTATCTCGGGATTGCAAGATAACCAAACAAAACTTTTAGTGGATTTCTACTTATTTTATTAAATATCATCTCCACCAAACAGGACAAGCTTGCATCTGTTATAGTTTTGGAGAAAAATGTGTTCATTTCATGTATGCGCGAAATGCCTTAAAAATGGCTTTAAAATGGATTTGGAGCATGGAGACGATTATCTCGGGATTGCAAGATAACCAAACAAAACTTTTAGTGGATTTCTACTTATTTTATTAAATATCATCTCCACCAAACAGGACAAGCTTGCATCTGTTATAGTTTTGGAGAAAAATGTGTTCATTTCATGTATGCGCGAAATGCCTTAAAAATGGCTTTAAAATGGATTTGGAGCATGGAGACGATTATCTCGGGATTGCAAGATAACCAAACAAAACTTTTAGTGGATTTCTACTTATTTAATTAAATATCATCTCCACCAAACAGGACAAGCTTGCATCTGTTATAGTTTTGGAGAAAAATGTGTTCATTTCATTTATGCGCGAAATGCCTTAGAAATGGCTTTAAAATGGATTTGGAGCATGGAGACGATTATCTCGGATTGCAAGATAACCAAACAAAACTTTTAGTGGATTTCTACTTATTTTATTAAATATCATCTCCACCAAACAGGACAAGCTTGCATCTGTTATAGTTTTGGAGAAAAATGTGTTCATTTCATGTATGCGCGAAATGCCTTAAAAATGGCTTTAAAATGGATTTGGAGCATGGAGACGATTATCTCGGGATTGCAAGATAACCAAACAAAACTTTTAGTGGATTTCTACTTATTTAATTAAATATCATCTCCACCAAACAGGACAAGCTTGCATCTGTTATAGTTTTGGAGAAAAATGTGTTCATTTCATGTATGCGCGAAATGCCTTAAAAATGGCTTTAAAATGGATTTGGAGCATGGAGACGATTATCTCGGGATTGCAAGATAACCAAACAAAACTTTTAGTGGATTTCTACTTATTTTATTAAATATCATCTCCACCAAACAGGACAAGCTTGCATCTGTTATAGTTTTGGAGAAAAATGTGTTCATTTCATTTATGCGCGAAATGCCTTAGAAATGGCTTTAAAATGGATTTGGAGCATGGAGACGATTATCTCGGGATTGCAAGATAACCAAACAAAACTTTTAGTGGATTTCTACTTATTTAATTAAATATCATCTCCACCAAACAGGACAAGCTTGCATCTGTTATAGTTTTGGAGAAAAATGTGTTCATTTCATTTATGCGCGAAATGCCTTAGAAATGGCTTTAAAATGGATTTGGAGCATGGAGACGATTATCTCGGGATTGCAAGATAACCAAACAAAACTTTTAGTGGATTTCTACTTATTTTATTAAATATCATCTCCACCAAACAGGACAAGCTTGCATCTGTTATAGTTTTGGAGAAAAATGTGTTCATTTCATGTATGCGCGAAATGCCTTAAAAATGGCTTTAAAATGGATTTGGAGCATGGAGACGATTATCTCGGGATTGCAAGATAACCAAACAAAACTTTTAGTGGATTTCTACTTATTTTATTAAATATCATCTCCACCAAACAGGACAAGCTTGCATCTGTTATAGTTTTGGAGAAAAATGTGTTCATTTCATGTATGCGCGAAATGCCTTAAAAATGGCTTTAAAATGGATTTGGAGCATGGAGACGATTATCTCGGGATTGCAAGATAATTAAACAAAACTTTTAGTGGATTTCTACTTATTTTATTAAATATCATCTCCACCAAACAGGACAAGCTTGCATCTGTTATAGTTTTGGAGAAAAATGTGTTCATTTCATGTATGCGCGAAATGCCTTAAAAATGGCTTTAAAATGGATTTGGAGCATGGAGACGATTATCTCGGGATTGCAAGATAACCAAACAAAACTTTTAGTTGATTTCTACTTATTTTATTAAATATCATCTCCACCAAACAGGACAAGCTTGCATCTGTTATAGTTTTTGGAGAAAAATGTGTTCATTTCATGTATGCGCGAAATGCCTTAAAATGGCTTTAAAATGGATTTGGAGCATGGAGACGATTATCTCGGGATTGCAAGATAACCAAACAAAACTTTTAGTGGATTTCTACTTATTTAATTAAATATCATCTCCACCAAACAGGACAAGCTTGCATCTGTTATAGTTTTGGAGAAAAATGTGTTCATTTCATTTATGCGCGAAATGCCTTAGAAATGGCTTTAAAATGGATTTGGAGCATGGAGACGATTATCTCGGGATGCAAGATAACCAAACAAAACTTTTAGTGGATTTCTACTTATTTAATTAAATATCATCTCCACCAAACAGGACAAGCTTGCATCTGTTATAGTTTTGGAGAAAAATGTGTTCATTTCATTTATGCGCGAAATGCCTTAGAAATGGCTTTAAAATGGATTTGGAGCATGGAGACGATTATCTCGGGATTGCAAGATAACCAAACAAAACTTTTAGTGGATTTCTACTTATTTAATTAAATATCATCTCCACCAAACAGGACAAGCTTGCATCTGTTATAGTTTTGGAGAAAAATGTGTTCATTTCATGTATGCGCGAAATGCCTTAAAATGGCTTTAAAATGGATTTGGAGCATGGAGACGATTATCTCGGGATTGCAAGATAACCAAACAAAACTTTTAGTGGATTTCTACTTATTTTATTAAATATCATCTCCACCAAACAGGACAAGCTTGCATCTGTTATAGTTTTGGAGAAAAATGTGTTCATTTCATGTATGCGCGAAATGCCTTAAAAATGGCTTTAAAATGGATTTGGAGCATGGAGACGATTATCTCGGGATTGCAAGATAATAAAACAAAACTTTTAGTGGATTTCTACTTATTTTATTAAATATCATCTCCACCAAACAGGACAAGCTTGCATCTGTTATAGTTTTGGAGAAAAATGTGTTCATTTCATGTATGCGCGAAATGCCTTAAAAATGGCTTTAAAATGGATTTGGAGCATGGAGACGATTATCTCGGGATTGCAAGATAACCAAACAAAACTTTTAGTGGATTTCTACTTATTTTATTAAATATCATCTCCACCAAACAGGACAAGCTTGCATCTGTTATAGTTTTGGAGAAAAATGTGTTCATTTCATGTATGCGCGAAATGCCTTAAAAATGGCTTTAAAATGGATTTGGAGCATGGAGACGATTATCTCGGGATTGCAAGATAACCAAACAAAACTTTTAGTGGATTTCTACTTATTTTATTAAATATCATCTCCACCAAACAGGACAAGCTTGCATCTGTTATAGTTTTGGAGAAAAATGTGTTCATTTCATGTATGCGCGAAATGCCTTAAAAATGGCTTTAAAATGGATTTGGAGCATGGAGACGATTATCTCGGGATTGCAAGATAACCAAACAAAACTTTTAGTGGATTTCTACTTATTTTATTAAATATCATCTCCACCAAACAGGACAAGCTTGCATCTGTTATAGTTTTGGAGAAAAATGTGTTCATTTCATGTATGCGCGAAATGCCTTAAAAATGGCTTTAAAATGGATTTGGAGCATGGAGACGATTATCTCGGGATTGCAAGATAACCAAACAAAACTTTTAGTGGATTTCTACTTATTTTATTAAATATCATCTCCACCAAACAGGACAAGCTTGCATCTGTTATAGTTTTGGAGAAAAATGTGTTCATTTCATGTATGCGCGAAATGCCTTAAAAATGGCTTTAAAATGGATTTGGAGCATGGAGACGATTATCTCGGGATTGCAAGATAACCAAACAAAACTTTTAGTGGATTTCTACTTATTTTATTAAATATCATCTCCACCAAACAGGACAAGCTTGCATCTGTTATAGTTTTGGAGAAAAATGTGTTCATTTCATGTATGCGCGAAATGCCTTAAAAATGGCTTTAAAATGGATTTGGAGCATGGAGACGATTATCTCGGGATTGCAAGATAACCAAACAAAACTTTTAGTGGATTTCTACTTATTTTATTAAATATCATCTCCACCAAACAGGACAAGCTTGCATCTGTTATAGTTTTGGAGAAAAATGTGTTCATTTCATGTATGCGCGAAATGCCTTAAAAATGGCTTTAAAATGGATTTGGAGCATGGAGACGATTATCTCGGGATTGCAAGATAACCAAACAAAACTTTTAGTGGATTTCTACTTATTTTATTAAATATCATCTCCACCAAACAGGACAAGCTTGCATCTGTTATAGTTTTGGAGAAAAATGTGTTCATTTCATGTATGCGCGAAATGCCTTAAAAATGGCTTTAAAATGGATTTGGAGCATGGAGACGATTATCTCGGGATTGCAAGATAACCAAACAAAACTTTTAGTGGATTTCTACTTATTTTATTAAATATCATCTCCACCAAACAGGACAAGCTTGCATCTGTTATAGTTTTGGAGAAAAATGTGTTCATTTCATGTATGCGCGAAATGCCTTAAAAATGGCTTTAAAATGGATTTGGAGCATGGAGACGATTATCTCGGGATTGCAAGATAACCAAACAAAACTTTTAGTGGATTTCTACTTATTTTATTAAATATCATCTCCACCAAACAGGACAAGCTTGCATCTGTTATAGTTTTGGAGAAAAATGTGTTCATTTCATGTATGCGCGAAATGCCTTAAAAATGGCTTTAAAATGGATTTGGAGCATGGAGACGATTATCTCGGGATTGCAAGATAACCAAACAAAACTTTTAGTGGATTTCTACTTATTTTATTAAATATCATCTCCACCAAACAGGACAAGCTTGCATCTGTTATAGTTTTGGAGAAAAATGTGTTCATTTCATGTATGCGCGAAATGCCTTAAAAATGGCTTTAAAATGGATTTGGAGCATGGAGACGATTATCTCGGGATTGCAAGATAACCAAACAAAACTTTTAGTGGATTTCTACTTATTTTATTAAATATCATCTCCACCAAACAGGACAAGCTTGCATCTGTTATAGTTTTGGAGAAAAATGTGTTCATTTCATGTATGCGCGAAATGCCTTAAAAATGGCTTTAAAATGGATTTGGAGCATGGAGACGATTATCTCGGGATTGCAAGATAACCAAACAAAACTTTTAGTGGATTTCTACTTATTTTATTAAATATCATCTCCACCAAACAGGACAAGCTTGCATCTGTTATAGTTTTGGAGAAAAATGTGTTCATTTCATGTATGCGCGAAATGCCTTAAAAATGGCTTTAAAATGGATTTGGAGCATGGAGACGATTATCTCGGGATTGCAAGATAACCAAACAAAACTTTTAGTGGATTTCTACTTATTTTATTAAATATCATCTCCACCAAACAGGACAAGCTTGCATCTGTTATAGTTTTGGAGAAAAATGTGTTCATTTCATGTATGCGCGAAATGCCTTAAAAATGGCTTTAAAATGGATTTGGAGCATGGAGACGATTATCTCGGGATTGCAAGATAACCAAACAAAACTTTTAGTGGATTTCTACTTATTTTATTAAATATCATCTCCACCAAACAGGACAAGCTTGCATCTGTTATAGTTTTGGAGAAAAATGTGTTCATTTCATGTATGCGCGAAATGCCTTAAAAATGGCTTTAAAATGGATTTGGAGCATGGAGACGATTATCTCGGGATTGCAAGATAACCAAACAAAACTTTTAGTGGATTTCTACTTATTTTATTAAATATCATCTCCACCAAACAGGACAAGCTTGCATCTGTTATAGTTTTGGAGAAAAATGTGTTCATTTCATGTATGCGCGAAATGCCTTAAAAATGGCTTTAAAATGGATTTGGAGCATGGAGACGATTATCTCGGGATTGCAAGATAACCAAACAAAACTTTTAGTGGATTTCTACTTATTTTATTAAATATCATCTCCACCAAACAGGACAAGCTTGCATCTGTTATAGTTTTGGAGAAAAATGTGTTCATTTCATGTATGCGCGAAATGCCTTAAAAATGGCTTTAAAATGGATTTGGAGCATGGAGACGATTATCTCGGGATTGCAAGATAACCAAACAAAACTTTTAGTGGATTTCTACTTATTTTATTAAATATCATCTCCACCAAACAGGACAAGCTTGCATCTGTTATAGTTTTGGAGAAAAATGTGTTCATTTCATGTATGCGCGAAATGCCTTAAAAATGGCTTTAAAATGGATTTGGAGCATGGAGACGATTATCTCGGGATTGCAAGATAACCAAACAAAACTTTTAGTGGATTTCTACTTATTTTATTAAATATCATCTCCACCAAACAGGACAAGCTTGCATCTGTTATAGTTTTGGAGAAAAATGTGTTCATTTCATGTATGCGCGAAATGCCTTAAAAATGGCTTTAAAATGGATTTGGAGCATGGAGACGATTATCTCGGGATTGCAAGATAACCAAACAAAACTTTTAGTGGATTTCTACTTATTTTATTAAATATCATCTCCACCAAACAGGACAAGCTTGCATCTGTTATAGTTTTGGAGAAAAATGTGTTCATTTCATGTATGCGCGAAATGCCTTAAAAATGGCTTTAAAATGGATTTGGAGCATGGAGACGATTATCTCGGGATTGCAAGATAACCAAACAAAACTTTTAGTGGATTTCTACTTATTTTATTAAATATCATCTCCACCAAACAGGACAAGCTTGCATCTGTTATAGTTTTGGAGAAAAATGTGTTCATTTCATGTATGCGCGAAATGCCTTAAAAATGGCTTTAAAATGGATTTGGAGCATGGAGACGATTATCTCGGGATTGCAAGATAACCAAACAAAACTTTTAGTGGATTTCTACTTATTTTATTAAATATCATCTCCACCAAACAGGACAAGCTTGCATCTGTTATAGTTTTGGAGAAAAATGTGTTCATTTCATGTATGCGCGAAATGCCTTAAAAATGGCTTTAAAATGGATTTGGAGCATGGAGACGATTATCTCGGGATTGCAAGATAACCAAACAAAACTTTTAGTGGATTTCTACTTATTTTATTAAATATCATCTCCACCAAACAGGACAAGCTTGCATCTGTTATAGTTTTGGAGAAAAATGTGTTCATTTCATGTATGCGCGAAATGCCTTAAAAATGGCTTTAAAATGGATTTGGAGCATGGAGACGATTATCTCGGGATTGCAAGATAACCAAACAAAACTTTTAGTGGATTTCTACTTATTTTATTAAATATCATCTCCACCAAACAGGACAAGCTTGCATCTGTTATAGTTTTGGAGAAAAATGTGTTCATTTCATGTATGCGCGAAATGCCTTAAAAATGGCTTTAAAATGGATTTGGAGCATGGAGACGATTATCTCGGGATTGCAAGATAACCAAACAAAACTTTTAGTGGATTTCTACTTATTTTATTAAATATACATCTCCACCAAACAGGACAAGCTTGCATCTGTTATAGTTTTGGAGAAAAATGTGTTCATTTCATGTATGCGCGAAATGCCTTAAAAATGGCTTTAAAATGGATTTGGAGCATGGAGACGATTATCTCGGGATTGCAAGATAACCAAACAAAACTTTTAGTGGATTTCTACTTATTTTATTAAATATCATCTCCACCAAACAGGACAAGCTTGCATCTGTTATAGTTTTGGAGAAAAATGTGTTCATTTCATGTATGCGCGAAATGCCTTAAAAATGGCTTTAAAATGGATTTGGAGCATGGAGACGATTATCTCGGGATTGCAAGATAACCAAACAAAACTTTTAGTGGATTTCTACTTATTTTATTAAATATCATCTCCACCAAACAGGACAAGCTTGCATCTGTTATAGTTTTGGAGAAAAATGTGTTCATTTCATGTATGCGCGAAATGCCTTAAAAATGGCTTTAAAATGGATTTGGAGCATGGAGACGATTATCTCGGGATTGCAAGATAACCAAACAAAACTTTTAGTGGATTTCTACTTATTTTATTAAATATCATCTCCACCAAACAGGACAAGCTTGCATCTGTTATAGTTTTGGAGAAAAATGTGTTCATTTCATGTATGCGCGAAATGCCTTAAAAATGGCTTTAAAATGGATTTGGAGCATGGAGACGATTATCTCGGGATTGCAAGATAACCAAACAAAACTTTTAGTGGATTTCTACTTATTTTATTAAATATCATCTCCACCAAACAGGACAAGCTTGCATCTGTTATAGTTTTGGAGAAAAATGTGTTCATTTCATGTATGCGCGAAATGCCTTAAAAATGGCTTTAAAATGGATTTGGAGCATGGAGACGATTATCTCGGGATTGCAAGATAACCAAACAAAACTTTTAGTGGATTTCTACTTATTTTATTAAATATCATCTCCACCAAACAGGACAAGCTTGCATCTGTTATAGTTTTGGAGAAAAATGTGTTCATTTCATGTATGCGCGAAATGCCTTAAAAATGGCTTTAAAATGGATTTGGAGCATGGAGACGATTATCTCGGGATTGCAAGATAACCAAACAAAACTTTTAGTGGATTTCTACTTATTTTATTAAATATCATCTCCACCAAACAGGACAAGCTTGCATCTGTTATAGTTTTGGAGAAAAATGTGTTCATTTCATGTATGCGCGAAATGCCTTAAAAATGGCTTTAAAATGGATTTGGAGCATGGAGACGATTATCTCGGGATTGCAAGATAACCAAACAAAACTTTTAGTGGATTTCTACTTATTTTATTAAATATCATCTCCACCAAACAGGACAAGCTTGCATCTGTTATAGTTTTGGAGAAAAATGTGTTCATTTCATGTATGCGCGAAATGCCTTAAAAATGGCTTTAAAATGGATTTGGAGCATGGAGACGATTATCTCGGGATTGCAAGATAACCAAACAAAACTTTTAGTGGATTTCTACTTATTTTATTAAATATCATCTCCACCAAACAGGACAAGCTTGCATCTGTTATAGTTTTGGAGAAAAATGTGTTCATTTCATGTATGCGCGAAATGCCTTAAAAATGGCTTTAAAATGGATTTGGAGCATGGAGACGATTATCTCGGGATTGCAAGATAACCAAACAAAACTTTTAGTGGATTTCTACTTATTTTATTAAATATCATCTCCACCAAACAGGACAAGCTTGCATCTGTTATAGTTTTGGAGAAAAATGTGTTCATTTCATGTATGCGCGAAATGCCTTAAAAATGGCTTTAAAATGGATTTGGAGCATGGAGACGATTATCTCGGGATTGCAAGATAACCAAACAAAACTTTTAGTGGATTTCTACTTATTTTATTAAATATCATCTCCACCAAACAGGACAAGCTTGCATCTGTTATAGTTTTGGAGAAAAATGTGTTCATTTCATGTATGCGCGAAATGCCTTAAAAATGGCTTTAAAATGGATTTGGAGCATGGAGACGATTATCTCGGGATTGCAAGATAACCAAACAAAACTTTTAGTGGATTTCTACTTATTTTATTAAATATCATCTCCACCAAACAGGACAAGCTTGCATCTGTTATAGTTTTGGAGAAAAATGTGTTCATTTCATGTATGCGCGAAATGCCTTAAAAATGGCTTTAAAATGGATTTGGAGCATGGAGACGATTATCTCGGGATTGCAAGATAACCAAACAAAACTTTTAGTGGATTTCTACTTATTTTATTAAATATCATCTCCACCAAACAGGACAAGCTTGCATCTGTTATAGTTTTGGAGAAAAATGTGTTCATTTCATGTATGCGCGAAATGCCTTAAAAATGGCTTTAAAATGGATTTGGAGCATGGAGACGATTATCTCGGGATTGCAAGATAACCAAACAAAACTTTTAGTGGATTTCTACTTATTTTATTAAATATCATCTCCACCAAACAGGACAAGCTTGCATCTGTTATAGTTTTGGAGAAAAATGTGTTCATTTCATGTATGCGCGAAATGCCTTAAAAATGGCTTTAAAATGGATTTGGAGCATGGAGACGATTATCTCGGGATTGCAAGATAACCAAACAAAACTTTTAGTGGATTTCTACTTATTTTATTAAATATCATCTCCACCAAACAGGACAAGCTTGCATCTGTTATAGTTTTGGAGAAAAATGTGTTCATTTCATGTATGCGCGAAATGCCTTAAAAATGGCTTTAAAATGGATTTGGAGCATGGAGACGATTATCTCGGGATTGCAAGATAACCAAACAAAACTTTTAGTGGATTTCTACTTATTTTATTAAATATCATCTCCACCAAACAGGACAAGCTTGCATCTGTTATAGTTTTGGAGAAAAATGTGTTCATTTCATGTATGCGCGAAATGCCTTAAAAATGGCTTTAAAATGGATTTGGAGCATGGAGACGATTATCTCGGGATTGCAAGATAACCAAACAAAACTTTTAGTGGATTTCTACTTATTTTATTAAATATCATCTCCACCAAACAGGACAAGCTTGCATCTGTTATAGTTTTGGAGAAAAATGTGTTCATTTCATGTATGCGCGAAATGCCTTAAAAATGGCTTTAAAATGGATTTGGAGCATGGAGACGATTATCTCGGGATTGCAAGATAACCAAACAAAACTTTTAGTGGATTTCTACTTATTTTATTAAATATCATCTCCACCAAACAGGACAAGCTTGCATCTGTTATAGTTTTGGAGAAAAATGTGTTCATTTCATGTATGCGCGAAATGCCTTAAAAATGGCTTTAAAATGGATTTGGAGCATGGAGACGATTATCTCGGGATTGCAAGATAACCAAACAAAACTTTTAGTGGATTTCTACTTATTTTATTAAATATCATCTCCACCAAACAGGACAAGCTTGCATCTGTTATAGTTTTGGAGAAAAATGTGTTCATTTCATGTATGCGCGAAATGCCTTAAAAATGGCTTTAAAATGGATTTGGAGCATGGAGACGATTATCTCGGGATTGCAAGATAACCAAACAAAACTTTTAGTGGATTTCTACTTATTTTATTAAATATCATCTCCACCAAACAGGACAAGCTTGCATCTGTTATAGTTTTGGAGAAAAATGTGTTCATTTCATGTATGCGCGAAATGCCTTAAAAATGGCTTTAAAATGGATTTGGAGCATGGAGACGATTATCTCGGGATTGCAAGATAACCAAACAAAACTTTTAGTGGATTTCTACTTATTTTATTAAATATCATCTCCACCAAACAGGACAAGCTTGCATCTGTTATAGTTTTGGAGAAAAATGTGTTCATTTCATGTATGCGCGAAATGCCTTAAAAATGGCTTTAAAATGGATTTGGAGCATGGAGACGATTATCTCGGGATTGCAAGATAACCAAACAAAACTTTTAGTGGATTTCTACTTATTTTATTAAATATCATCTCCACCAAACAGGACAAGCTTGCATCTGTTATAGTTTTGGAGAAAAATGTGTTCATTTCATGTATGCGCGAAATGCCTTAAAAATGGCTTTAAAATGGATTTGGAGCATGGAGACGATTATCTCGGGATTGCAAGATAACCAAACAAAACTTTTAGTGGATTTCTACTTATTTTATTAAATATCATCTCCTACCAAACAGGACAAGCTTGCATCTGTTATAGTTTTGGAGAAAAATGTGTTCATTTCATGTATGCGCGAAATGCCTTAAAAATGGCTTTAAAATGGATTTGGAGCATGGAGACGATTATCTCGGGATTGCAAGATAACCAAACAAAACTTTTAGTGGATTTCTACTTATTTTATTAAATATCATCTCCACCAAACAGGACAAGCTTGCATCTGTTATAGTTTTGGAGAAAAATGTGTTCATTTCATGTATGCGCGAAATGCCTTAAAAATGGCTTTAAAATGGATTTGGAGCATGGAGACGATTATCTCGGGATTGCAAGATAACCAAACAAAACTTTTAGTGGATTTCTACTTATTTTATTAAATATCATCTCCACCAAACAGGACAAGCTTGCATCTGTTATAGTTTTGGAGAAAAATGTGTTCATTTCATGTATGCGCGAAATGCCTTAAAAATGGCTTTAAAATGGATTTGGAGCATGGAGACGATTATCTCGGGATTGCAAGATAACCAAACAAAACTTTTAGTGGATTTCTACTTATTTTATTAAATATCATCTCCACCAAACAGGACAAGCTTGCATCTGTTATAGTTTTGGAGAAAAATGTGTTCATTTCATGTATGCGCGAAATGCCTTAAAAATGGCTTTAAAATGGATTTGGAGCATGGAGACGATTATCTCGGGATTGCAAGATAACCAAACAAAACTTTTAGTGGATTTCTACTTATTTTATTAAATATCATCTCCACCAAACAGGACAAGCTTGCATCTGTTATAGTTTTGGAGAAAAATGTGTTCATTTCATGTATGCGCGAAATGCCTTAAAAATGGCTTTAAAATGGATTTGGAGCATGGAGACGATTATCTCGGGATTGCAAGATAACCAAACAAAACTTTTAGTGGATTTCTACTTATTTTATTAAATATCATCTCCACCAAACAGGACAAGCTTGCATCTGTTATAGTTTTGGAGAAAAATGTGTTCATTTCATGTATGCGCGAAATGCCTTAAAAATGGCTTTAAAATGGATTTGGAGCATGGAGACGATTATCTCGGGATTGCAAGATAACCAAACAAAACTTTTAGTGGATTTCTACTTATTTTATTAAATATCATCTCCACCAAACAGGACAAGCTTGCATCTGTTATAGTTTTGGAGAAAAATGTGTTCATTTCATGTATGCGCGAAATGCCTTAAAAATGGCTTTAAAATGGATTTGGAGCATGGAGACGATTATCTCGGGATTGCAAGATAACCAAACAAAACTTTTAGTGGATTTCTACTTATTTTATTAAATATCATCTCCACCAAACAGGACAAGCTTGCATCTGTTATAGTTTTGGAGAAAAATGTGTTCATTTCATGTATGCGCGAAATGCCTTAAAAATGGCTTTAAAATGGATTTGGAGCATGGAGACGATTATCTCGGGATTGCAAGATAACCAAACAAAACTTTTAGTGGATTTCTACTTATTTTATTAAATATCATCTCCACCAAACAGGACAAGCTTGCATCTGTTATAGTTTTGGAGAAAAATGTGTTCATTTCATGTATGCGCGAAATGCCTTAAAAATGGCTTTAAAATGGATTTGGAGCATGGAGACGATTATCTCGGGATTGCAAGATAACCAAACAAAACTTTTAGTGGATTTCTACTTATTTTATTAAATATCATCTCCACCAAACAGGACAAGCTTGCATCTGTTATAGTTTTGGAGAAAAATGTGTTCATTTCATGTATGCGCGAAATGCCTTAAAAATGGCTTTAAAATGGATTTGGAGCATGGAGACGATTATCTCGGGATTGCAAGATAACCAAACAAAACTTTTAGTGGATTTCTACTTATTTTATTAAATATCATCTCCACCAAACAGGACAAGCTTGCATCTGTTATAGTTTTGGAGAAAAATGTGTTCATTTCATGTATGCGCGAAATGCCTTAAAAATGGCTTTAAAATGGATTTGGAGCATGGAGACGATTATCTCGGGATTGCAAGATAACCAAACAAAACTTTTAGTGGATTTCTACTTATTTTATTAAATATCATCTCCACCAAACAGGACAAGCTTGCATCTGTTATAGTTTTGGAGAAAAATGTGTTCATTTCATGTATGCGCGAAATGCCTTAAAAATGGCTTTAAAATGGATTTGGAGCATGGAGACGATTATCTCGGGATTGCAAGATAACCAAACAAAACTTTTAGTGGATTTCTACTTATTTTATTAAATATCATCTCCACCAAACAGGACAAGCTTGCATCTGTTATAGTTTTGGAGAAAAATGTGTTCATTTCATGTATGCGCGAAATGCCTTAAAAATGGCTTTAAATGGATTTGGAGCATGGAGACGATTATCTCGGGATTGCAAGATAACCAAACAAAACTTTTAGTGGATTTCTACTTATTTTATTAAATATCATCTCCACCAAACAGGACAAGCTTGCATCTGTTATAGTTTTGGAGAAAAATGTGTTCATTTCATGTATGCGCGAAATGCCTTAAAAATGGCTTTAAAATGGATTTGGAGCATGGAGACGATTATCTCGGGATTGCAAGATAACCAAACAAAACTTTTAGTGGATTTCTACTTATTTTATTAAATATCATCTCCACCAAACAGGACAAGCTTGCATCTGTTATAGTTTTGGAGAAAAATGTGTTCATTTCATGTATGCGCGAAATGCCTTAAAAATGGCTTTAAAATGGATTTGGAGCATGGAGACGATTATCTCGGGATTGCAAGATAACCAAACAAAACTTTTAGTGGATTTCTACTTATTTTATTAAATATCATCTCCACCAAACAGGACAAGCTTGCATCTGTTATAGTTTTGGAGAAAAATGTGTTCATTTCATGTATGCGCGAAATGCCTTAAAAATGGCTTTAAAATGGATTTGGAGCATGGAGACGATTATCTCGGGATTGCAAGATAACCAAACAAAACTTTTAGTGGATTTCTACTTATTTTATTAAATATCATCTCCACCAAACAGGACAAGCTTGCATCTGTTATAGTTTTGGAGAAAAATGTGTTCATTTCATGTATGCGCGAAATGCCTTAAAAATGGCTTTAAAATGGATTTGGAGCATGGAGACGATTATCTCGGGATTGCAAGATAACCAAACAAAACTTTTAGTGGATTTCTACTTATTTTATTAAATATCATCTCCACCAAACAGGACAAGCTTGCATCTGTTATAGTTTTGGAGAAAAATGTGTTCATTTCATGTATGCGCGAAATGCCTTAAAAATGGCTTTAAAATGGATTTGGAGCATGGAGACGATTATCTCGGGATTGCAAGATAACCAAACAAAACTTTTAGTGGATTTCTACTTATTTTATTAAATATCATCTCCACCAAACAGGACAAGCTTGCATCTGTTATAGTTTTGGAGAAAAATGTGTTCATTTCATGTATGCGCGAAATGCCTTAAAAATGGCTTTAAAATGGATTTGGAGCATGGAGACGATTATCTCGGGATTGCAAGATAACCAAACAAAACTTTTAGTGGATTTCTACTTATTTTATTAAATATCATCTCCACCAAACAGGACAAGCTTGCATCTGTTATAGTTTTGGAGAAAAATGTGTTCATTTCATGTATGCGCGAAATGCCTTAAAAATGGCTTTAAAATGGATTTGGAGCATGGAGACGATTATCTCGGGATTGCAAGATAACCAAACAAAACTTTTAGTGGATTTCTACTTATTTTATTAAATATCATCTCCACCAAACAGGACAAGCTTGCATCTGTTATAGTTTTGGAGAAAAATGTGTTCATTTCATGTATGCGCGAAATGCCTTAAAAATGGCTTTAAAATGGATTTGGAGCATGGAGACGATTATCTCGGGATTGCAAGATAACCAAACAAAACTTTTAGTGGATTTCTACTTATTTTATTAAATATCATCTCCACCAAACAGGACAAGCTTGCATCTGTTATAGTTTTGGAGAAAAATGTGTTCATTTCATGTATGCGCGAAATGCCTTAAAAATGGCTTTAAAATGGATATGGAGCATGGAGACGATTATCTCGGGATTGCAAGATAACCAAACAAAACTTTTAGTGGATTTCTACTTATTTTATTAAATATCATCTCCACCAAACAGGACAAGCTTGCATCTGTTATAGTTTTGGAGAAAAATGTGTTCATTTCATGTATGCGCGAAATGCCTTAAAAATGGCTTTAAAATGGATTTGGAGCATGGAGACGATTATCTCGGGATTGCAAGATAACCAAACAAAACTTTTAGTGGATTTCTACTTATTTTATTAAATATCATCTCCACCAAACAGGACAAGCTTGCATCTGTTATAGTTTTGGAGAAAAATGTGTTCATTTCATGTATGCGCGAAATGCCTTAAAAATGGCTTTAAAATGGATTTGGAGCATGGAGACGATTATCTCGGGATTGCAAGATAACCAAACAAAACTTTTAGTGGATTTCTACTTATTTTATTAAATATCATCTCCACCAAACAGGACAAGCTTGCATCTGTTATAGTTTTGGAGAAAAATGTGTTCATTTCATGTATGCGCGAAATGCCTTAAAAATGGCTTTAAAATGGATTTGGAGCATGGAGACGATTATCTCGGGATTGCAAGATAACCAAACAAAACTTTTAGTGGATTTCTACTTATTTTATTAAATATCATCTCCACCAAACAGGACAAGCTTGCATCTGTTATAGTTTTGGAGAAAAATGTGTTCATTTCATGTATGCGCGAAATGCCTTAAAAATGGCTTTAAAATGGATTTGGAGCATGGAGACGATTATCTCGGGATTGCAAGATAACCAAACAAAACTTTTAGTGGATTTCTACTTATTTTATTAAATATCATCTCCACCAAACAGGACAAGCTTGCATCTGTTATAGTTTTGGAGAAAAATGTGTTCATTTCATGTATGCGCGAAATGCCTTAAAAATGGCTTTAAAATGGATTTGGAGCATGGAGACGATTATCTCGGGATTGCAAGATAACCAAACAAAACTTTTAGTGGATTTCTACTTATTTTATTAAATATCATCTCCACCAAACAGGACAAGCTTGCATCTGTTATAGTTTTGGAGAAAAATGTGTTCATTTCATGTATGCGCGAAATGCCTTAAAAATGGCTTTAAAATGGATTTGGAGCATGGAGACGATTATCTCGGGATTGCAAGATAACCAAACAAAACTTTTAGTGGATTTCTACTTATTTTATTAAATATCATCTCCACCAAACAGGACAAGCTTGCATCTGTTATAGTTTTGGAGAAAAATGTGTTCATTTCATGTATGCGCGAAATGCCTTAAAAATGGCTTTAAAATGGATTTGGAGCATGGAGACGATTATCTCGGGATTGCAAGATAACCAAACAAAACTTTTAGTGGATTTCTACTTATTTTATTAAATATCATCTCCACCAAACAGGACAAGCTTGCATCTGTTATAGTTTTGGAGAAAAATGTGTTCATTTCATGTATGCGCGAAATGCCTTAAAAATGGCTTTAAAATGGATTTGGAGCATGGAGACGATTATCTCGGGATTGCAAGATAACCAAACAAAACTTTTAGTGGATTTCTACTTATTTTATTAAATATCATCTCCACCAAACAGGACAAGCTTGCATCTGTTATAGTTTTGGAGAAAAATGTGTTCATTTCATGTATGCGCGAAATGCCTTAAAAATGGCTTTAAAATGGATTTGGAGCATGGAGACGATTATCTCGGGATTGCAAGATAACCAAACAAAACTTTTAGTGGATTTCTACTTATTTTATTAAATATCATCTCCACCAAACAGGACAAGCTTGCATCTGTTATAGTTTTGGAGAAAAATGTGTTCATTTCATGTATGCGCGAAATGCCTTAAAAATGGCTTTAAAATGGATTTGGAGCATGGAGACGATTATCTCGGGATTGCAAGATAACCAAACAAAACTTTTAGTGGATTTCTACTTATTTTATTAAATATCATCTCCACCAAACAGGACAAGCTTGCATCTGTTATAGTTTTGGAGAAAAATGTGTTCATTTCATGTATGCGCGAAATGCCTTAAAAATGGCTTTAAAATGGATTTGGAGCATGGAGACGATTATCTCGGGATTGCAAGATAACCAAACAAAACTTTTAGTGGATTTCTACTTATTTTATTAAATATCATCTCCACCAAACAGGACAAGCTTGCATCTGTTATAGTTTTGGAGAAAAATGTGTTCATTTCATGTATGCGCGAAATGCCTTAAAAATGGCTTTAAAATGGATTTGGAGCATGGAGACGATTATCTCGGGATTGCAAGATAACCAAACAAAACTTTTAGTGGATTTCTACTTATTTTATTAAATATCATCTCCACCAAACAGGACAAGCTTGCATCTGTTATAGTTTTGGAGAAAAATGTGTTCATTTCATGTATGCGCGAAATGCCTTAAAAATGGCTTTAAAATGGATTTGGAGCATGGAGACGATTATCTCGGGATTGCAAGATAACCAAACAAAACTTTTAGTGGATTTCTACTTATTTTATTAAATATCATCTCCACCAAACAGGACAAGCTTGCATCTGTTATAGTTTTGGAGAAAAATGTGTTCATTTCATGTATGCGCGAAATGCCTTAAAAATGGCTTTAAAATGGATTTGGAGCATGGAGACGATTATCTCGGGATTGCAAGATAACCAAACAAAACTTTTAGTGGATTTCTACTTATTTTATTAAATATCATCTCCACCAAACAGGACAAGCTTGCATCTGTTATAGTTTTGGAGAAAAATGTGTTCATTTCATGTATGCGCGAAATGCCTTAAAAATGGCTTTAAAATGGATTTGGAGCATGGAGACGATTATCTCGGGATTGCAAGATAACCAAACAAAACTTTTAGTGGATTTCTACTTATTTTATTAAATATCATCTCCACCAAACAGGACAAGCTTGCATCTGTTATAGTTTTGGAGAAAAATGTGTTCATTTCATGTATGCGCGAAATGCCTTAAAAATGGCTTTAAAATGGATTTGGAGCATGGAGACGATTATCTCGGGATTGCAAGATAACCAAACAAAACTTTTAGTGGATTTCTACTTATTTTATTAAATATCATCTCCACCAAACAGGACAAGCTTGCATCTGTTATAGTTTTGGAGAAAAATGTGTTCATTTCATGTATGCGCGAAATGCCTTAAAAATGGCTTTAAAATGGATTTGGAGCATGGAGACGATTATCTCGGGATTGCAAGATAACCAAACAAAACTTTTAGTGGATTTCTACTTATTTTATTAAATATCATCTCCACCAAACAGGACAAGCTTGCATCTGTTATAGTTTTGGAGAAAAATGTGTTCATTTCATGTATGCGCGAAATGCCTTAAAAATGGCTTTAAAATGGATTTGGAGCATGGAGACGATTATCTCGGGATTGCAAGATAACCAAACAAAACTTTTAGTGGATTTCTACTTATTTTATTAAATATCATCTCCACCAAACAGGACAAGCTTGCATCTGTTATAGTTTTGGAGAAAAATGTGTTCATTTCATGTATGCGCGAAATGCCTTAAAAATGGCTTTAAAATGGATTTGGAGCATGGAGACGATTATCTCGGGATTGCAAGATAACCAAACAAAACTTTTAGTGGATTTCTACTTATTTTATTAAATATCATCTCCACCAAACAGGACAAGCTTGCATCTGTTATAGTTTTGGAGAAAAATGTGTTCATTTCATGTATGCGCGAAATGCCTTAAAAATGGCTTTAAAATGGATTTGGAGCATGGAGACGATTATCTCGGGATTGCAAGATAACCAAACAAAACTTTTAGTGGATTTCTACTTATTTTATTAAATATCATCTCCACCAAACAGGACAAGCTTGCATCTGTTATAGTTTTGGAGAAAAATGTGTTCATTTCATGTATGCGCGAAATGCCTTAAAAATGGCTTTAAAATGGATTTGGAGCATGGAGACGATTATCTCGGGATTGCAAGATAACCAAACAAAACTTTTAGTGGATTTCTACTTATTTTATTAAATATCATCTCCACCAAACAGGACAAGCTTGCATCTGTTATAGTTTTGGAGAAAAATGTGTTCATTTCATGTATGCGCGAAATGCCTTAAAAATGGCTTTAAAATGGATTTGGAGCATGGAGACGATTATCTCGGGATTGCAAGATAACCAAACAAAACTTTTAGTGGATTTCTACTTATTTTATTAAATATCATCTCCACCAAACAGGACAAGCTTGCATCTGTTATAGTTTTGGAGAAAAATGTGTTCATTTCATGTATGCGCGAAATGCCTTAAAAATGGCTTTAAAATGGATTTGGAGCATGGAGACGATTATCTCGGGATTGCAAGATAACCAAACAAAACTTTTAGTGGATTTCTACTTATTTTATTAAATATCATCTCCACCAAACAGGACAAGCTTGCATCTGTTATAGTTTTGGAGAAAAATGTGTTCATTTCATGTATGCGCGAAATGCCTTAAAAATGGCTTTAAAATGGATTTGGAGCATGGAGACGATTATCTCGGGATTGCAAGATAACCAAACAAAACTTTTAGTGGATTTCTACTTATTTTATTAAATATCATCTCCACCAAACAGGACAAGCTTGCATCTGTTATAGTTTTGGAGAAAAATGTGTTCATTTCATGTATGCGCGAAATGCCTTAAAAATGGCTTTAAAATGGATTTGGAGCATGGAGACGATTATCTCGGGATTGCAAGATAACCAAACAAAACTTTTAGTGGATTTCTACTTATTTTATTAAATATCATCTCCACCAAACAGGACAAGCTTGCATCTGTTATAGTTTTGGAGAAAAATGTGTTCATTTCATGTATGCGCGAAATGCCTTAAAAATGGCTTTAAAATGGATTTGGAGCATGGAGACGATTATCTCGGGATTGCAAGATATCCAAACAAAACTTTTAGTGGATTTCTACTTATTTTATTAAATATCATCTCCACCAAACAGGACAAGCTTGCATCTGTTATAGTTTTGGAGAAAAATGTGTTCATTTCATGTATGCGCGAAATGCCTTAAAAATGGCTTTAAAATGGATTTGGAGCATGGAGACGATTATCTCGGGATTGCAAGATAACCAAACAAAACTTTTAGTGGATTTCTACTTATTTTATTAAATATCATCTCCACCAAACAGGACAAGCTTGCATCTGTTATAGTTTTGGAGAAAAATGTGTTCATTTCATGTATGCGCAAAATGCCTTTGAAATGGCTTTAAAATGGATTTGGAGCATGGAGACGATTATCTCAGGATGGCAATAAAAACAAACGAAACTTTTAGTAGATTTCTACTTATTTTATTAAATATTACCTCCACCAAACAGGACAAGCTTGCATCTGTTATAGTTTTGGAGAAAAATGTGTTCATTTCATGTATGTGCGAAATGCCTTAAAAATGGCTTTAAAATGGATTTGGAGCATGGAGACGATTATCTCGGGATTGCAAGATAACCAAACAAAACTTTTAGTGGATTTCTACTTATTTTATTAAATATCATCTCCACCAAACAGGACAAGCTTGCATCTGTTATAGTTTTGGAGAAAAATGTGTTCATTTCATGTATGCGCGAAATGCCTTAAAAATGGCTTTGAAATGGATTTGGAGCATGGAGACGATTATCTCGGGATTGCAAGATAACCAAACAAAACTTTTAGTGGATTTCTACTTATTTTATTAAATATCATCTCCACCAAACAGGACAAGCTTGCATGTGTTATAGTTTTGGAGAAAAATGTGTTCATTTCATGTATGCGCAAAATGCCTTTGAAATGGCTTTAAAATGGATTTGGAGCATGGAGACGATTATCTCGGGATTGCAAGATAACCAAACAAAACTTTTAGTGGATTTCTACTTATTTTATTAAATATCATCTCCACCAAACAGGACAAGCTTGCATCTGTTATAGTTTTGGAGAAAAATGTGTTCATTTCATGTATGCGCGAAATGCCTTAAAAATGGCTTTAAAATGGATTTGGAGCATGGAGACGATTATCTCGGGATTGCAAGATAACCAAACAAAACTTTTAGTGGATTTCTACTTATTTTATTAAATATCATCTCCACCAAACAGGACAAGCTTGCATGTGTTATAGTTTTGGAGAAAAATGTGTTCATTTCATGTATGCGCAAAATGCCTTTGAAATGGCTTTAAAATGGATTTGGAGCATGGAGACGATTATCTCAGGATGGCAATATAAACAAACAAAACTTTTAGTAGATTTCTACTTATTTTATTAAATATTATCTCCACCAAACAGGACAAGCTTGCATCTGTTATAGTTTTGGAGAAAAATGTGTTCATTTCATGTAGGCGCGAAATGCCTTAAAAATGGCTTTAAAATGGATTTGGAGCATGGAGACGATTATCTCGGGATTGCAAGATAACCAAACAAAACTTTTAGTGGATTTCTACTTATTTTATTAAATATCATCTCCACCAAACAGGACAAGCTTGCATCTGTTATAGTTTTGGAGAAAAATGTGTTCATTTCATGTATGCGCGAAATGCCTTAAAAATGGCTTTAAAATGGATTTGGAGCATGGAGACGATTATCTCGGGATTGCAAGATAACCAAACAAAACTTTTAGTGGATTTCTACTTATTTTATTAAATATCATCTCCACCAAACAGGACAAGCTTGCATCTGTTATAGTTTTGGAGAAAAATGTGTTCATTTCATGTATGCGCGAAATGCCTTAAAAATGGCTTTAAAATGGATTTGGAGCATGGAGACGATTATCTCGGGATTGCAAGATAACCAAACAAAACTTTTAGTGGATTTCTACTTATTTTATTAAATATCATCTCCACCAAACAGGACAAGCTTGCATGTGTTATAGTTTTGGAGAAAAATGTGTTCATTTCATGTATGCGCAAAATGCCTTTGAAATGGCTTTAAAATGGATTTGGAGCATGGAGACGATTATCTCGGGATTGCAAGATAACCAAACAAAACCTTTAGTGGATTTCTACTTATTTTATTAAATATCATCTCCACCAAACAGGACAAGCTTGCATCTGTTATAGTTTTGGAGAAAAATGTGTTCATTTCATGTATGCGCGAAATGCCTTAAAAATGGCTTTAAAATGGATTTGGAGCATGGAGACGATTATCTCGGGATTGCAAGATAACCAAACAAAACTTTTAGTGGATTTCTACTTATTTTATTAAATATCATCTCCACCAAACAGGACAAGCTTGCATCTGTTATAGTTTTGGAGAAAAATGTGTTCATTTCATGTATGCGCGAAATGCCTTAAAAATGGCTTTAAAATGGATTTGGAGCATGGAGACGATTATCTCGGGATTGCAAGATAACCAAACAAAACTTTTAGTGGATTTCTACTTATTTTATTAAATATCATCTCCACCAAACAGGACAAGCTTGCATCTGTTATAGTTTTGGAGAAAAATGTGTTCATTTCATGTATGCGCGAAATGCCTTAAAAATGGCTTTAAAATGGATTTGGAGCATGGAGACGATTATCTCGGGATTGCAAGATAACCAAACAAAACTTTTAGTGGATTTCTACTTATTTTATTAAATATCATCTCCACCAAACAGGACAAGCTTGCATCTGTTATAGTTTTGGAGAAAAATGTGTTCATTTCATGTATGCGCGAAATGCCTTAAAAATGGCTTTAAAATGGATTTGGAGCATGGAGACGATTATCTCGGGATTGCAAGATAACCAAACAAAACTTTTAGTGGATTTCTACTTATTTTATTAAATATCATCTCCACCAAACAGGACAAGCTTGCATCTGTTATAGTTTTGGAGAAAAATGTGTTCATTTCATGTATGCGCGAAATGCCTTAAAAATGGCTTTAAAATGGATTTGGAGCATGGAGACGATTATCTCGGGATTGCAAGATAACCAAACAAAACTTTTAGTGGATTTCTACTTATTTTATTAAATATCATCTCCACCAAACAGGACAAGCTTGCATCTGTTATAGTTTTGGAGAAAAATGTGTTCATTTCATGTATGCGCGAAATGCCTTAAAAATGGCTTTAAAATGGATTTGGAGCATGGAGACGATTATCTCGGGATTGCAAGATAACCAAACAAAACTTTTAGTGGATTTCTACTTATTTTATTAAATATCATCTCCACCAAACAGGACAAGCTTGCATGTGTTATAGTTTTGGAGAAAAATGTGTTCATTTCATGTATGCGCAAAATGCCTTTGAAATGGCTTTAAAATGGATTTGGAGCATGGAGACGATTATCTCAGGATGGCAATATAAACAAACGAAACTTTTAGTAGATTTCTACTTATTTTATTAAATATTATCTCCACCAAACAGGACAAGCTTGCATCTGTTATAGTTTTGGAGAAAAATGTGTTCATTTCATGTATGCGCGAAATGCCTTAAAAATGGCTTTAAAATGGATTTGGAGCATGGAGACGATTATCTCGGGATTGCAAGATAACCAAACAAAACTTTTAGTGGATTTCTACTTATTTTATTAAATATCATCTCCACCAAACAGGACAAGCTTGCATCTGTTATAGTTTTGGAGAAAAATGTGTTCATTTCATGTATGCGCGAAATGCCTTAAAAATGGCTTTAAAATGGATTTGGAGCATGGAGACGATTATCTCGGGATTGCAATATAACCAAACAAAACTTTTAGTGGATTTCTTCTTATTTTATTAAATATCATCTCCACCAAACAGGACAAGCTTGCATCTGTTATAGTTTTGGAGAAAAATGTGTTCATTTCATGTATGCGTGAAATGCCTTAAAAATGGCTTTAAAATGGATTTGGAGCATGGAGACGATTATCTCGGGATTGCAAGATAACCAAACAAAACTTTTAGTGGATTTCTACTTATTTTATTAAATATCATCTCCACCAAACAGGACAAGCTTGCATCTGTTATAGTTTTGGAGAAAAATGTGTTCATTTCATGTATGCGCGAAATGCCTTAAAAATGGCTTTAAAATGGATTTGGAGCATGGAGACGAATATCTCGGGATTGCAAGATAACCAAACAAAACTTTTAGTGGATTTCTACTTATTTTATTAAATATCATCTCCACCAAACAGGACAAGCTTTCATCTGTTATAGTTTTGGAGAAAAATGTGTTCATTTCATGTATGCGCGAAATGCCTTAAAAATGGCTTTAAAATGGATTTGGAGCATGGAGACGATTATCTCGGGATTGCAAGATAACCAAACAAAACTTTTAGTGGATTTCTACTTATTTTATTAAATATCATCTCCACCAAACAGGACAAGCTTGCATCTGTTATAGTTTTGGAGAAAAATGTGTTCATTTCATGTATGCGCGAAATGCCTTAAAAATGGCTTTAAAATGGATTTGGAGCATGGAGACGATTATCTCGGGATTGCAAGATAACCAAACAAACCTTTTAGTGGATTTCTACTTATTTTATTAAATATCATCTCCACCAAACAGGACAAGCTTGCATCTGTTATAGTTTTGGAGAAAAATGTGTTCATTTCATGTATGCGCAAAATGCCTTTGAAATGGCTTTAAAATGGATTTGGAGCATGGAGACGATTATCTCGGGATTGCAAGATAACCAAACAAAACTTTTAGTGGATTTCTACTTATTTTATTAAATATCATCTCCACCAAACAGGACAAGCTTGCATCATTTATAGTTTTGGAGAAAAATGTGTTCATTTCATGTATGCGCAAAATGCCTTAAAAATGGCTTTAAAATGGATTTGGAGCATGGAGACGATTATCTCGGGATTGCAAGATAACCAAACAAAACTTTTAGTGGATTTCTACTTATTTTATTAAATATCATCTCCACCAAACAGGACAAGCTTGCATCTGTTATAGTTTTGGAGAAAAATGTGTTCATTTCATGTATGCGCGAAATGCCTTAAAAATGGCTTTAAAATGGATTTGGAGCATGGAGACGATTATCTCGGGATTGCAAGATAACCAAACAACTTTTAGTGGATTTCTACTTATTTTATTAAATATCATCTCCACCAAACAGGACAAGCTTGCATGTGTTATAGTTTTGGAGAAAAATGTGTTCATTTCATGTATGCGCAAAATGCCTTTGAAATGTCTTTAAAATGGATTTGGAGCATGGAGACGATTATCTCAGGATGGCAATATAAACAAACGAAACTTTTAGTAGATTTCTACTTATTTTATTAAATATTATCTCCACCAAACAGGACAAGCTTGCATCTGTTATAGTTTTGGAGAAAAATGTGTTCATTTCATGTATGCGCGAAATGCCTTAAAAATGGCTTTAAAATGGATTTGGAGCATGGAGACGATTATCTCGGGATTGCAAGATAACCAAACAAAACTTTTAGTGGATTTCTACTTATTTTATTAAATATCATCTCCACCAAACAGGACAAGCTTGCATCTGTTATAGTTTTGGAGAAAAATGTGTTCATTTCATGTATGCGCGAAATGCCTTAAAAATGGCTTTAAAATGGATTTGGAGCATGGAGACGATTATCTCTAGATTGCAAGATAACCAAACAAAACTTTTAGTGGATTTCTACTTATTTTATTAAATATCATCTCCACCAAACAGGACAAGCTTGCATCTGTTATAGTTTTGGAGAAAAATGTGTTCATTTCATGTATGCGCGAAATGCCTTAAAAATGGCTTTAAAATGGATTTGGAGCATGGAGACGATTATCTCGGGATTGCAAGATAACCAAACAAAACTTTTAGTGGATTTCTACTTATTTTATTAAATATCATCTCCACCAAACAGGACAAGCTTGCATCTGTTATAGTTTTGGAGAAAAATGTGTTCATTTCATGTATGCGCGAAATGCCTTAAAAATGGCTTTAAAATGGATTTGGAGCATGGAGACGATTATCTCGGGATTGCAAGATAACCAAACAACTTTTAGTGGATTTCTACTTATTTTATTAAATATCATCTCCACCAAACAGGACAAGCTTGCATGTGTTATAGTTTTGGAGAAAAATGTGTTCATTTCATGTATGCGCAAAATGCCTTTGAAATGGCTTTAAAATGGATTTGGAGCATGGAGACGATTATCTCAGGATGGCAATATAAACAAACGAAACTTTTAGTAGATTTCTACTTATTTTATTAAATATTATCTCCACCAAACAGGACAAGCTTGCATCTGTTATAGTTTTGGAGAAAAATGTGTTCATTTCATGTATGCGCGAAATGCCTTAAAAATGGCTTTAAAATGGATTTGGAGCATGGAGACGATTATCTCGGGATTGCAAGATAACCAAACAAAACTTTTAGTGGATTTCTACTTATTTTATTAAATATCATCTCCACCAAACAGGACAAGCTTGCATCTGTTATAGTTTTGGAGAAAAATGTGTTCATTTCATGTATGCGCGAAATGCCTTAAAAATGGCTTTAAAATGGATTTGGAGCATGGAGACGATTATCTCGGGATTGCAAGATAACCAAACAAAACGTTTAGTGGATTTCTACTTATTTTATTAAATATCATCTCCACCAAACAGGACAAGCTTGCATCTGTTATAGTTTTGGAGAAAAATGTGTTCATTTCATGTATGCGCGAAATGCCTTAAAAATGGCTTTAAAATGGATTTGGAGCATGGAGACGATTATCTCGGGATTGCAAGATAACCAAACAACTTTTAGTGGATTTCTACTTATTTTATTAAATATCATCTCCACCAAACAGGACAAGCTTGCATGTGTTATAGTTTTGGAGAAAAATGTGTTCATTTCATGTATGCGCAAAATGCCTTTGAAATGGCTTTAAAATGGATTTGGAGCATGGAGACGATTATCTCAGGATGGCAATATAAACAAACGAAACTTTTAGTAGATTTCTACTTATTTTATTAAATATTATCTCCACCAAACAGGACAAGCTTGCATCTGTTATAGTTTTGGAGAAAAATGTGTTCATTTCATGTATGCGCGAAATGCCTTAAAAATGGCTTTAAAATGGATTTGGAGCATGGAGACGATTATCTCGGGATTGCAAGATAACCAAACAAAACTTTTAGTGGATTTCTACTTATTTTATTAAATATCATCTCCACCAAACAGGACAAGCTTGCATCTGTTATAGTTTTGGAGAAAAATGTGTTCATTTCATGTATGCGCGAAATGCCTTAAAAATGGCTTTAAAATGGATTTGGAGCATGGAGACGATTATCTCGGGATTGCAAGATAACCAAACAAAACTTTTAGTGGATTTCTACTTATTTTATTAAATATCATCTCCACCAAACAGGACAAGCTTGCATCTGTTATAGTTTTGGAGAAAAATGTGTTCATTTCATGTATGCGCGAAATGCCTTAAAAATGGCTTTAAAATGGATTTGGAGCATGGAGACGATTATCTCGGGATTGCAAGATAACCAAACAAAACTTTTAGTGGATTTCTACTTATTTTATTAAATATCATCTCCACCAAACAGGACAAGCTTGCATCTGTTATAGTTTTGGAGAAAAATGTGTTCATTTCATGTATGCGCGAAATGCCTTAAAAATGGCTTTAAAATGGATTTGGAGCATGGAGACGATTATCTCGGGATTGCAAGATAACCAAACAACTTTTAGTGGATTTCTACTTATTTTATTAAATATCATCTCCACCAAACAGGACAAGCTTGCATGTGTTATAGTTTTGGAGAAAAATGTGTTCATTTCATGTATGCGCAAAATACCTTTGAAATGGCTTTAAAATGGATTTGGAGCATGGAGACGATTATCTCAGGATGGCAATATAAACAAACGAAACTTTTAGTAGATTTCTACTTATTTTATTAAATATTATCTCCACCAAACAGGACAAGCTTGCATCTGTTATAGTTTTGGAGAAAAATGTGTTCATTTCATGTATGCGCGAAATGCCTTAAAAATGGCTTTAAAATGGATTTGGAGCATGGAGACGATTATCTCGGGATTGCAAGATAACCAAACAAAACTTTTAGTGGATTTCTACTTATTTTATTAAATATCATCTCCACCAAACAGGACAAGCTTGCATCTGTTATAGTTTTGGAGAAAAATGTGTTCATTTCATGTATGCGCAAAATGCCTTTGAAATGGCTTTAAAATGGATTTGGAGCATGGAGACGATTATCTCAGGATGGCAATATAAACAAACGAAACTTTTAGTAGATTTCTACTTATTTTATTAAATATTATCTCCACCAAACAGGACAAGCTTGCATCTGTTATAGTTTTGGAGAAAAATGTGTTCATTTCATGTAGGCGCGAAATGCCTTAAAAATGGCTTTAAAATGGATTTGGAGCATGGAGACGATTATCTCGGGATTGCAATATAACCAAACAAAACTTTTAGTGGATTTCTACTTATTTTATTAAATATCATCTCCACCAAACAGGACAAGCTTGCATCTGTTATAGTTTTGGAGAAAAATGTGTTCATTTCATGTATGCGTGAAATGCCTTAAAAATGGCTTTAAAATGGATTTGGAGCATGGAGACGATTATCTCGGGATTGCAAGATAACCAAACAAAACTTTTAGTGGATTTCTACTTATTTTATTAAATATCATCTCCACCAAACAGGACAAGCTTGCATCTGTTATAGTTTTGGAGAAAAATGTGTTCATTTCATGTATGCGCGAAATGCCTTAAAAATGGCTTTAAAATGGATTTGGAGCATGGAGACGATTATCTCGGGATTGCAAGATAACCAAACAAAACTTTTAGTGGATTTCTACTTATTTTATTAAATATCATCTCCACCAAACAGGACAAGCTTGCATCTGTTATAGTTTTGGAGAAAAATGTGTTCATTTCATGTATGCGCGAAATGCCTTAAAAATGGCTTTAAAATGGATTTGGAGCATGGAGACGATTATCTCGGGATTGCAAGATAACCAAACAAAACTTTTAGTGGATTTCTACTTATTTTATTAAATATCATCTCCACCAAACAGGACAAGCTTGCATGTGTTATAGTTTTGGAGAAAAAATGTGTTCATTTCATGTATGCGCAAAATGCCTTTGAAATGGCTTTAAAATGGATTTGGAGCATGGAGACGATTATCTCGGGATTGCAAGATAACCAAACAAAACTTTTAGTGGATTTCTACTTATTTTATTAAATATCATCTCCACCAAACAGGACAAGCTTGCATCTGTTATAGTTTTGGAGAAAAATGTGTTCATTTCATGTATGCGCGAAATGCCTTAAAAATGGCTTTAAAATGGATTTGGAGCATGGAGACGATTATCTCGGGATTGCAAGATAACCAAACAAAACTTTTAGTGGATTTCTACTTATTTTATTAAATATCATCTCCACCAAACAGGACAAGCTTGCATCTGTTATAGTTTTGGAGAAAAATGTGTTCATTTCATGTATGCGCGAAATGCCTTAAAAATGGCTTTAAAATGGATTTGGAGCATGGAGACGATTATCTCGGGATTGCAAGATAACCAAACAAAACTTTTAGTGGATTTCTACTTATTTTATTAAATAGCATCTCCACCAAACAGGACAAGCTTGCATGTGTTATAGTTTTGGAGAAAAATGTGTTCATTTCATGTATGCGCAAAATGCCTTCGAAATGGCTTTAAAATGGATTTGGAGCATGGAGACGATTATCTCAGGATGGCAATATAAACAAACGAAACTTTTAGTAGATTTCTACTTATTTTATTAAATATTATCTCCACCAAACAGGACAAGCTTGCATCTGTTATAGTTTTGGAGAAAAATGTGTTCATTTCATGTATGCGCGAAATGCCTTAAAAATGGCTTTAAAATGGATTTGGAGCATGGAGACGATTATCTCGGGATTGCAAGATAACCAAACAAAACTTTTAGTGGATTTCTACTTATTTTATTAAATATCATCTCCACCAAACAGGACAAGCTTGCATCTGTTATAGTTTTGGAGAAAAATGTGTTCATTTCATGTATGCGCGAAATGCCTTAAAATGGCTTTAAAATGGATTTGGAGCATGGAGACGATTATCTCGGGATTGCAAGATAACCAAACAAAACTTTTAGTGGATTTCTACTTATTTTATTAAATATCATCTCCACCAAACAGGACAAGCTTGCATCTGTTATAGTTTTGGAGAAAAATGTGTTCATTTCATGTATGCGCGAAATGCCTTAAAAATGGCTTTAAAATGGATTTGGAGCATGGAGACGATTATCTCGGGATTGCAAGATAACCAAACAAAACTTTTAGTGGATTTCTACTTATTTTATTAAATATCATCTCCACCAAACAGGACAAGCTTGCATCTGTTATAGTTTTGGAGAAAAATGTGTTCATTTCATGTATGCGCGAAATGCCTTAAAAATGGCTTTAAAATGGATTTGGAGCATGGAGACGATTATCTCGGGATTGCAAGATAACCAAACAAAACTTTTAGTGGATTTCTACTTATTTTATTAAATATCATCTCCACCAAACAGGACAAGCTTGCATCTGTTATAGTTTTGGAGAAAAATGTGTTCATTTCATGTATGCGCGAAATGCCTTAAAAATGGCTTTAAAATGGATTTGGAGCATGGAGACGATTATCTCGGGATTGCAAGATAACCAAACAAAACTTTTAGTGGATTTCTACTTATTTTATTAAATATCATCTCCACCAAACAGGACAAGCTTGCATCTGTTATAGTTTTGGAGAAAAATGTGTTCATTTCATGTATGCGCGAAATGCCTTAAAAATGGCTTTAAAATGGATTTGGAGCATGGAGACGATTATCTCGGGATTGCAAGATAACCAAACAAAACTTTTAGTGGATTTCTACTTATTTTATTAAATATCATCTCCACCAAACAGGACAAGCTTGCATGTGTTATAGTTTTGGAGATAAATGTGTTCATTTCATGTATGCGCAAAATGCCTTTGAAATGGCTTTAAAATGGATTTGGAGCATGGAGACGATTATCTCAGGATGGCAAAATAAACAAACGAAACTTTTAGTAGATTTCTACTTATTTTATTAAATATTATCTCCACCAAACAGGACAAGCTTGCATCTGTTATAGTTTTGGAGAAAAATGTGTTCATTTCATGTATGCGCGAAATGCCTTAAAAATGGCTTTAAAATGGATTTGGAGCATGGAGACGATTATCTCGTGATTGCAAGATAACCAAACAAAACGTTTAGTGGATTTCTACTTATTTTATTAAATATCATCTCTACCAAACAGGACAAGCTTGCATCTGTTATAGTTTTGGAGAAAAATGTGTTCATTTCATGTATGCGCGAAATGCCTTAAAAATGGCTTTAAAATGGATTTGGAGCATGGAGACGATTATCTCGGGATTGCAATATAACCAAACAAAACTTTTAGTGGATTTCTTCTTATTTTATTAAATATCATCTCCACCAAACAGGACAAGCTTGCATCTGTTATAGTTTTGGAGAAAAATGTGTTCATTTCATGTATGCGCGAAATGCCTTAAAAATGGCTTTAAAATGGATTTGGAGCATGGAGACGATTATCTCGGGATTGCAAGATAACCAAACAAAACTTTTAGTGGATTTCTACTTATTTTATTAAATATCATCTCCACCAAACAGGACAAGCTTGCATCTGTTATAGTTTTGGAGAAAAATGTGTTCATTTCATGTATGCGCGAAATGCCTTAAAAATGGCTTTAAAATGGATTTGGAGCATGGAGACGATTATCTCGGGATTGCAAGATAACCAAACAACTTTTAGTGGATTTCTACTTATTTTATTAAATATCATCTCCACCAAACAGGACAAGCTTGCATGTGTTATAGTTTTGGAGAAAAATGTGTTCATTTCATGTATGCGCAAAATGCCTTTGAAATGGCTTTAAAATGGATTTGGAGCATGGAGACGATTATCTCAGGATGGCAATATAAACAAACGAAACTTTTAGTAGATTTCTACTTATTTTATTAAATATTATCTCCACCAAACAGGACAAGCTTGCATCTGTTATAGTTTTGGAGAAAAATGTGTTCATTTCATGTAGGCGCGAAATGCCTTAAAAATGGCTTTAAAATGGATTTGGAGCATGGAGACGATTATCTCGGGATTGCAATATAACCAAACAAAACTTTTAGTGGATTTCTACTTATTTTATTAAATATCATCTCCACCAAACAGGACAAGCTTGCATCTGTTATAGTTTTGGAGAAAAATGTGTTCATTTCATGTATGCGCAAAATGCCTTTGAAATGGCTTTAAAATGGATTTGGAGCATGGAGACGATTATCTCAGGATGGCAATATAAACAAACGAAACTTTTAGTAGATTTCTACTTATTTTATTAAATATTATCTCCACCAAACAGGACAAGCTTGCATCTGTTATAGTTTTGGAGAAAAATGTGTTCATTTCATGTATGCGCAAAATGCCTTAAAAATGGCTTTAAAATGGATTTGGAGCATGGAGACGATTATCTCGGGATTGCAAGATAACCAAACAAAACTTTTAGTGGATTTCTACTTATTTTATTAAATATCATCTCCACCAAACAGGACAAGCTTGCATCTGTTATAGTTTTGGAGAAAAATGTGTTCATTTCATGTATGCGCAAAATGCCTTTGAAATGGCTTTAAAATGGATTTGGAGCATGGAGACGATTATCTCAGGATGGCAATATAAACAAACGAAACTTTTAGTAGATTTCTACTTATTTTATTAAATATTATCTCCACCAAACAGGACAAGCTTGCATCTGTTATAGTTTTGGAGAAAAATGTGTTCATTTCATGTAGGCGCGAAATGCCTTAAAAATGGCTTTAAAATGGATTTGGAGCATGGAGACGATTATCTCGGGATTGCAATATAACCAAACAAAACTTTTAGTGGATTTCTACTTATTTTATTAAATATCATCTCCACCAAACAGGACAAGCTTGCATCTGTTATAGTTTTGGAGAAAAATGTGTTCATTTCATGTATGCGTGAAATGCCTTAAAAATGGCTTTAAAATGGATTTGGAGCATGGAGACGATTATCTCGGGATTGCAAGATAACCAAACAAAACTTTTAGTGGATTTCTACTTATTTTATTAAATATCATCTCCACCAAACAGGACAAGCTTGCATCTGTTATAGTTTTGGAGAAAAATGTGTTCATTTCATGTATGCGCGAAATGCCTTAAAAATGGCTTTAAAATGGATTTGGAGCATGGAGACGATTATCTCGGGATTGCAAGATAACCAAACAAAACTTTTAGTGGATTTCTACTTATTTTATTAAATATCATCTCCACCAAACAGGACAAGCTTGCATCTGTTATAGTTTTGGAGAAAAATGTGTTCATTTCATGTATGCGCGAAATGCCTTAAAAATGGCTTTAAAATGGATTTGGAGCATGGAGACGATTATCTCGGGATTGCAAGATAACCAAACAAAACTTTTAGTGGATTTCTACTTATTTTATTAAATATCATCTCCACCAAACAGGACAAGCTTGCATGTGTTATAGTTTTGGAGAAAAAATGTGTTCATTTCATGTATGCGCAAAATGCCTTTGAAATGGCTTTAAAATGGATTTGGAGCATGGAGACGATTATCTCGGGATTGCAAGATAACCAAACAAAACTTTTAGTGGATTTCTACTTATTTTATTAAATATCATCTCCACCAAACAGGACAAGCTTGCATCTGTTATAGTTTTGGAGAAAAATGTGTTCATTTCATGTATGCGCGAAATGCCTTAAAAATGGCTTTAAAATGGATTTGGAGCATGGAGACGATTATCTCGGGATTGCAAGATAACCAAACAAAACTTTTAGTGGATTTCTACTTATTTTATTAAATAGCATCTCCACCAAACAGGACAAGCTTGCATGTGTTATAGTTTTGGAGAAAAATGTGTTCATTTCATGTATGCGCAAAATGCCTTCGAAATGGCTTTAAAATGGATTTGGAGCATGGAGACGATTATCTCAGGATGGCAATATAAACAAACGAAACTTTTAGTAGATTTCTACTTATTTTATTAAATATTATCTCCACCAAACAGGACAAGCTTGCATCTGTTATAGTTTTGGAGAAAAATGTGTTCATTTCATGTATGCGCGAAATGCCTTAAAAATGGCTTTAAAATGGATTTGGAGCATGGAGACGATTATCTCGGGATTGCAAGATAACCAAACAAAACTTTTAGTGGATTTCTACTTATTTTATTAAATATCATCTCCACCAAACAGGACAAGCTTGCATCTGTTATAGTTTTGGAGAAAAATGTGTTCATTTCATGTATGCGCGAAATGCCTTAAAATGGCTTTAAAATGGATTTGGAGCATGGAGACGATTATCTCGGGATTGCAAGATAACCAAACAAAACTTTTAGTGGATTTCTACTTATTTTATTAAATATCATCTCCACCAAACAGGACAAGCTTGCATCTGTTATAGTTTTGGAGAAAAATGTGTTCATTTCATGTATGCGCGAAATGCCTTAAAAATGGCTTTAAAATGGATTTGGAGCATGGAGACGATTATCTCGGGATTGCAAGATAACCAAACAAAACTTTTAGTGGATTTCTACTTATTTTATTAAATATCATCTCCACCAAACAGGACAAGCTTGCATCTGTTATAGTTTTGGAGAAAAATGTGTTCATTTCATGTATGCGCGAAATGCCTTAAAAATGGCTTTAAAATGGATTTGGAGCATGGAGACGATTATCTCGGGATTGCAAGATAACCAAACAAAACTTTTAGTGGATTTCTACTTATTTTATTAAATATCATCTCCACCAAACAGGACAAGCTTGCATCTGTTATAGTTTTGGAGAAAAATGTGTTCATTTCATGTATGCGCGAAATGCCTTAAAAATGGCTTTAAAATGGATTTGGAGCATGGAGACGATTATCTCGGGATTGCAAGATAACCAAACAAAACTTTTAGTGGATTTCTACTTATTTTATTAAATATCATCTCCACCAAACAGGACAAGCTTGCATCTGTTATAGTTTTGGAGAAAAATGTGTTCATTTCATGTATGCGCGAAATGCCTTAAAAATGGCTTTAAAATGGATTTGGAGCATGGAGACGATTATCTCGGGATTGCAAGATAACCAAACAAAACTTTTAGTGGATTTCTACTTATTTTATTAAATATCATCTCCACCAAACAGGACAAGCTTGCATGTGTTATAGTTTTGGAGAAAAATGTGTTCATTTCATGTATGCGCAAAATGCCTTTGAAATGGCTTTAAAATGGATTTGGAGCATGGAGACGATTATCTCAGGATGGCAATATAAACAAACGAAACTTTTAGTAGATTTCTACTTATTTTATTAAATATTATCTCCACCAAACAGGACAAGCTTGCATCTGTTATAGTTTTGGAGAAAAATGTGTTCATTTCATGTATGCGCGAAATGCCTTAAAAATGGCTTTAAAATGGATTTGGAGCATGGAGACGATTATCTCGGGATTGCAAGATAACCAAACAAAACTTTTAGTGGATTTCTACTTATTTTATTAAATATCATCTCCACCAAACAGGACAAGCTTGCATCTGTTATAGTTTTGGAGAAAAATGTGTTCATTTCATGTATGCGCGAAATGCCTTAAAAATGGCTTTAAAATGGATTTGGAGCATGGAGACGATTATCTCGGGATTGCAATATAACCAAACAAAACTTTTAGTGGATTTCTTCTTATTTTATTAAATATCATCTCCACCAAACAGGACAAGCTTGCATCTGTTATAGTTTTGGAGAAAAATGTGTTCATTTCATGTATGCGCGAAATGCCTTAAAAATGGCTTTAAAATGGATTTGGAGCATGGAGACGATTATCTCGGGATTGCAAGATAACCAAACAAAACTTTTAGTGGATTTCTACTTATTTTATTAAATATCATCTCCACCAAACAGGACAAGCTTGCATCTGTTATAGTTTTGGAGAAAAATGTGTTCATTTCATGTATGCGCGAAATGCCTTTGAAATGGCTTTAAAATGGATTTGGAGCATGGAGACGATTATCTCGGGATTGCAAGATAACCAAACAAAACTTTTAGTGGATTTCTACTTATTTTATTAAATATCATCTCCACCAAACAGGACAAGCTTTCATCTGTTATAGTTTTGGAGAAAAATGTGTTCATTTCATGTATGCGCGAAATGCCTTAAAAATGGCTTTAAAATGGATTTGGAGCATGGAGACGATTATCTCGGGATTGCAAGATAACCAAACAAAACTTTTAGTGGATTTCTACTTATTTTATTAAATATCATCTCCACCAAACAGGACAAGCTTGCATCTGTTATAGTTTTGGAGAAAAATGTGTTCATTTCATGTATGCGCGAAATGCCTTAAAAATGGCTTTAAAATGGATTTGGAGCATGGAGACGATTATCTCGGGATTGCAAGATAACCAAACAAAACTTTTAGTGGATTTCTACTTATTTTATTAAATATCATCTCCACCAAACAGGACAAGCTTGCATCTGTTATAGTTTTGGAGAAAAATGTGTTCATTTCATGTATGCGCAAAATGCCTTTGAAATGGCTTTAAAATGGATTTGGAGCATGGAGACGATTATCTCGGGATTGCAAGATAACCAAACAAAACTTTTAGTGGATTTCTACTTATTTTATTAAATATCATCTCCACCAAACAGGACAAGCTTGCATCTGTTATAGTTTTGGAGAAAAATGTGTTCATTTCATGTATGCGCGAAATGCCTTAAAAATGGCTTTAAAATGGATTTGGAGCATGGAGACGATTATCTCGGGATTGCAAGATAACCAAACAAAACTTTTAGTGGATTTCTACTTATTTTATTAAATATCATCTCCACCAAACAGGACAAGCTTGCATCTGTTATAGTTTTGGAGAAAAATGTGTTCATTTCATGTATGCGCGAAATGCCTTAAAATGGCTTTAAAATGGATTTGGAGCATGGAGACGATTATCTCGGGATTGCAAGATAACCAAACAAAACTTTTAGTGGATTTCTACTTATTTTATTAAATATCATCTCCACCAAACAGGACAAGCTTACATCTGTTATAGTTTTGGAGAAAAATGTGTTCATTTCATGTATGCGCGAAATGCCTTAAAAATGGCTTTAAAATGGATTTGGAGCATGGAGACGATTATCTCGGGATTGCAAGATAACCAAACAACTTTTAGTGGATTTCTACTTATTTTATTAAATATCATCTCCACCAAACAGGACAAGCTTGCATGTGTTATAGTTTTGGAGAAAAATGTGTTCATTTCATGTATGCGCAAAATGCCTTTGAAATGGCTTTAAAATGGATTTGGAGCATGGAGACGATTATCTCAGGATGGCAATATAAACAAACGAAACTTTTAGTAGATTTCTACTTATTTTATTAAATATTATCTCCACCAAACAGGACAAGCTTGCATCTGTTATAGTTTTGGAGAAAAATGTGTTCATTTCATGTATGCGCAAAATGCCTTAAAAATGGCTTTAAAATGGATTTGGAGCATGGAGACGATTATCTCGGGATTGCAAGATAACCAAACAAAACTTTTAGTGGATTTCTACTTATTTTATTAAATATCATCTCCACCAAACAGGACAAGCTTGCATCTGTTATAGTTTTGGAGAAAAATGTGTTCATTTCATGTATGCGCGAAATGCCTTAAAAATGGCTTTAAAATGGATTTGGAGCATGGAGACGATTATCTCGGGATTGCAAGATAACCAAACATAACTTTTAGTGGATTTCTACTTATTTTATTAAATATCATCTCCACCAAACAGGACAAGCTTGCATCTGTTATAGTTTTGGAGAAAAATGTGTTCATTTCATGTATGCGCGAAATGCCTTAAAAATGGCTTTAAAATGGATTTGGAGCATGGAGACGATTATCTCGGGATTGCAAGATAACCAAACAAAACTTTTAGTGGATTTCTACTTATTTTATTAAATATCATCTCCACCAAACAGGACAAGCTTGCATGTGTTATAGTTTTGGAGAAAAATGTGTTCATTTCATGTATGCGCAAAATGCCTTTGAAATGGCTTTAAAATGGATTTGGAGCATGGAGACGATTATCTCGGGATTGCAAGATAACCAAACAAAACTTTTAGTGGATTTCTACTTATTTTATTAAATATCATCTCCACCAAACAGGACAAGCTTGCATCTGTTATAGTTTTGGAGAAAAATGTGTTCATTTCATGTATGCGCGAAATGCCTTAAAAATGGCTTTAAAATGGATTTGGAGCATGGAGACGATTATCTCGGGATTGCAAGATAACCAAACAAAACTTTTAGTGGATTTCTACTTATTTTATTAAATATCATCTCCACCAAACAGGACAAGCTTGCATCTGTTATAGTTTTGGAGAAAAATGTGTTCATTTCATGTATGCGCGAAATGCCTTAAAAATGGCTTTAAAATGGATTTGGAGCATGGAGACGATTATCTCGGGATTGCAAGATAACCAAACAAAACTTTTAGTGGATTTCTACTTATTTTATTAAATAGCATCTCCACCAAACAGGACAAGCTTGCATGTGTTATAGTTTTGGAGAAAAATGTGTTCATTTCATGTATGCGCAAAATGCCTTTGAAATGGCTTTAAAATGGATTTGGAGCATGGAGACGATTATCTCAGGATGGCAATATAAACAAACGAAACTTTTAGTAGATTTCTACTTATTTTATTAAATATTATCTCCACCAAACAGGACAAGCTTGCATCTGTTATAGTTTTGGAGAAAAATGTGTTCATTTCATGTATGCGCGAAATGCCTTAAAAATGGCTTTAAAATGGATTTGGAGCATGGAGACGATTATCTCGGGATTGCAAGATAACCAAACAAAACTTTTAGTGGATTTCTACTTATTTTATTAAATATCATCTCCACCAAACAGGACAAGCTTGCATCTGTTATAGTTTTGGAGAAAAATGTGTTCATTTCATGTATGCGCGAAATGCCTTAAAAATGGCTTTAAAATGGATTTGGAGCATGCAGACGATTATCTCGGGATTGCAAGATAACCAAACAAAACTTTTAGTGGATTTCTACTTATTTTATTAAATATCATCTCAACCAAACAGGACAAGCTTGCATCTGTTATAGTTTTGGAGAAAAATGTGTTCATTTCATGTATGCGCGAAATGCCTTAAAAATGGCTTTAAAATGGATTTGGAGCATGGAGACGATTATCTCGGGATTGCAAGATAACCAAACAAAACTTTTAGTGGATTTCTACTTATTTTATTAAATATCATCTCCACCAAACAGGACAAGCTTGCATCTGTTATAGTTTTGGAGAAAAATGTGTTCATTTCATGTATGCGCGAAATGCCTTAAAAATGGCTTTAAAATGGATTTGGAGCATGGAGACGATTATCTCGGGATTGCAAGATAACCAAACAAAACTTTTAGTGGATTTCTACTTATTTTATTAAATATCATCTCCACCAAACAGGACAAGCTTGCATCTGTTATAGTTTTGGAGAAAAATGTGTTCATTTCATGTATGCGCGAAATGCCTTTGAAATGGCTTTAAAATGGATTTGGAGCATGGAGACGATTATCTCAGGATGGCAATATAAACAAACGAAACTTTTAGTAGATTTCTACTTATTTTATTAAATATTATCTCCACCAAACAGGACAAGCTTGCATCTGTTATAGTTTTGGAGAAAAATGTGTTCATTTCATGTATGCGCGAAATGCCTTAAAAATGGCTTTAAAATGGATTTGGAGCATGGAGACGATTATCTCGGGATTGCAAGATAACCAAACAAAACTTTTAGTGGATTTCTACTTATTTTATTAAATATCATCTCCACCAAACAGGACAAGCTTGCATCTGTTATAGTTTTGGAGAAAAATGTGTTCATTTCATGTATGCGCGAAATGCCTTAAAAATGGCTTTAAAATGGATTTGGAGCATGGAGACGATTATCTCGGGATTGCAATATAACCAAACAAAACTTTTAGTGGATTTCTTCTTATTTTATTAAATATCATCTCCACCAAACAGGACAAGCTTGCATCTAATATAGTTTTGGAGAAAAATGTGTTCATTTCATGTATGCGCGAAATGCCTTAAAAATGGCTTTAAAATGGATTTGGAGCATGGAGACGATTATCTCGGGATTGCAAGATAACCAAACAAAACTTTTAGTGGATTTCTACTTATTTTATTAAATATCATCTCCACCAAACAGGACAAGCTTGCATCTGTTATAGTTTTGGAGAAAAATGTGTTCATTTCATGTATGCGCGAAATGCCTTAAAAATGGCTTTAAAATGGATTTGGAGCATGGAGACGATTATCTCGGGATTGCAAGATAACCAAACAAAACTTTTAGTGGATTTCTACTTATTTTATTAAATATCATCTCCACCAAACAGGACAAGCTTGCATCTGTTATAGTTTTGGAGAAAAATGTGTTCATTTCATGTATGCGCGAAATGCCTTAAAAATGGCTTTAAAATGGATTTGGAGCATGGAGACGATTATCTCGGGATTGCAAGATAACCAAACAAAACTTTTAGTGGATTTCTACTTATTTTATTAAATATCATCTCCACCAAACAGGACAAGCTTGCATCTGTTATAGTTTTGGAGAAGAATGTGTTCATTTCATGTATGCGCGAAATGCCTTAAAAATGGCTTTAAAATGGATTTGGAGCATGGAGACGATTATCTCGGGATTGCAAGATAACCAAACAAAACTTTTAGTGGATTTCTACTTATTTTATTAAATATCATCTCCACCAAACAGGACAAGCTTGCATCTGTTATAGTTTTGGAGAAAAATGTGTTCATTTCATGTATGCGCAAAATGCCTTTGAAATGGCTTTAAAATGGATTTGGAGCATGGAGACGATTATCTCGGGATTGCAAGATAACCAAACAAAACTTTTAGTGGATTTCTACTTATTTTATTAAATATCATCTCCACCAAACAGGACAAGCTTGCATCTGTTATAGTTTTGGAGAAAAATGTGTTCATTTCATGTATGCGCGAAATGCCTTAAAAATGGCTTTAAAATGGATTTGGAGCATGGAGACGATTATCTCGGGATTGCAAGATAACCAAACAAAACTTTTAGTGGATTTCTACTTATTTTATTAAATATCATCTCCACCAAACAGGACAAGCTTGCATCTGTTATAGTTTTGGAGAAAAATGTGTTCATTTCATGTATGCGCGAAATGCCTTAAAAATGGCTTTAAAATGGATTTGGAGCATGGAGACGATTATCTCGGGATTGCAAGATAACCAAACAAAACTTTTAGTGGATTTCTACTTATTTTATTAAATATCATCTCCACCAAACAGGACAAGCTTGCATCTGTTATAGTTTTGGAGAAAAATGTGTTCATTTCATGTATGCGCGAAATGCCTTAAAAATGGCTTTAAAATGGATTTGGAGCATGGAGACGATTATCTCGGGATTGCAAGATAACCAAACAACTTTTAGTGGATTTCTACTTATTTTATTAAATATCATCTCCACCAAACAGGACAAGCTTGCATGTGTTATAGTTTTGGAGAAAAATGTGTTCATTTCATGTATGCGCAAAATGCCTTTGAAATGGCTTTAAAATGGATTTGGAGCATGGAGACGATTATCTCAGGATGGCAATATAAACAAACGAAACTTTTAGTAGATTTCTACTTATTTTATTAAATATTATCTCCACCAAACAGGACAAGCTTGCATCTATTATAGTTTTGGAGAAAAATGTGTTCATTTCATGTATGCGCGAAATGCCTTAAAAATGGCTTTAAAATGGATTTGGAGCATGGAGACGATTATCTCGGGATTGCAAGATAACCAAACAAAACTTTTAGTGGATTTCTACTTATTTTATTAAATATCATCTCCACCAAACAGGACAAGCTTGCATCTGTTATAGTTTTGGAGAAAAATGTGTTCATTTCATGTATGCGCGAAATGCCTTAAAAATGGCTTTAAAATGGATTTGGAGCATGGAGACGATTATCTCGGGATTGCAATATAACCAAACAAAACTTTTAGTGGATTTCTACTTATTTTATTAAATATCATCTCCACCAAACAGGACAAGCTTGCATCTGTTATAGTTTTGGAGAAAAATGTGTTCATTTCATGTATGCGCGAAATGCCTTAAAAATGGCTTTAAAATGGATTTGGAGCATGGAGACGATTATCTCGGGATTGCAAGATAACCAAACAAAACTTTTAATGGATTTCTACTTATTTTATTAAATATCATCTCCACCAAACAGGACAAGCTTGCATCTGTTATAGTTTTGGAGAAAAATGTGTTCATTTCATGTATGCGCGAAATGCCTTAAAAATGGCTTTAAAATGGATTTGGAGCATGGAGACGATTATCTCGGGATTGCAAGATAACCAAACAAAACTTTTAGTGGATTTCTACTTATTTTATTAAATATCATCTCCACCAAACAGGACAAGCTTGCATGTGTTATAGTTTTGGAGAAAAATGTGTTCATTTCATGTATGCGCAAAATGCCTTTGAAATGGCTTTAAAATGGATTTGGAGCATGGAGACGATTATCTCGGGATTGCAAGATAACCAAACAAAACTTTTAGTGGATTTCTACTTATTTTATTAAATATCATCTCCACCAAACAGGACAAGCTTGCATCTGTTATAGTTTTGGAGAAAAATGTGTTCATTTCATGTATGCGCAAAATGCCTTAAAAATGGCTTTAAAATGGATTTGGAGCATGCAGACGATTATCTCGGGATTGCAAGATAACCAAACAAAACTTTTAGTGGATTTCTACTTATTTTATTAAATATCATCTCAACCAAACAGGACAAGCTTGCATCTGTTATAGTTTTGGAGAAAAATGTGTTCATTTCATGTATGCGCGAAATGCCTTAAAAATGGCTTTAAAATGGATTTGGAGCATGGAGACGATTATCTCGGGATTGCAAGATAACCAAACAAAACTTTTAGTGGATTTCTACTTATTTTATTAAATATCATCTCCACCAAACAGGACAAGCTTGCATCTGTTATAGTTTTGGAGAAAAATGTGTTCATTTCATGTATGCGCGAAATGCCTTAAAAATGGCTTTAAAATGGATTTGGAGCATGGAGACGATTATCTCGGGATTGCAAGATAACCAAACAAAACTTTTAGTGGATTTCTACTTATTTTATTAAATATCATCTCCACCAAACAGGACAAGCTTGCATCTGTTATAGTTTTGGAGAAAAATGTGTTCATTTCATGTATGCGCGAAATGCCTTTGAAATGGCTTTAAAATGGATTTGGAGCATGGAGACGATTATCTCAGGATGGCAATATAAACAAACGAAACTTTTAGTAGATTTCTACTTATTTTATTAAATATTATCTCCACCAAACAGGACAAGCTTGCATCTGTTATAGTTTTGGAGAAAAATGTGTTCATTTCATGTATGCGCGAAATGCCTTAAAAATGGCTTTAAAATGGATTTGGAGCATGGAGACGATTATCTCGGGATTGCAAGATAACCAAACAAAACTTTTAGTGGATTTCTACTTATTTTATTAAATATCATCTCCACCAAACAGGACAAGCTTGCATATGTTATAGTTTTGGAGAAAAATGTGTTCATTTCATGTATGCGCGAAATGCCTTAAAAATGGCTTTAAAATGGATTTGGAGCATGGAGACGATTATCTCGGGATTGCAATATAACCAAACAAAACTTTTAGTGGATTTCTTCTTATTTTATTAAATATCATCTCCACCAAACAGGACAAGCTTGCATCTAATATAGTTTTGGAGAAAAATGTGTTCATTTCATGTATGCGCGAAATGCCTTAAAAATGGCTTTAAAATGGATTTGGAGCATGGAGACGATTATCTCGGGATTGCAAGATAACCAAACAAAACTTTTAGTGGATTTCTACTTATTTTATTAAATATCATCTCCACCAAACAGGACAAGCTTGCATCTGTTATAGTTTTGGAGAAAAATGTGTTCATTTCATGTATGCGCGAAATGCCTTAAAAATGGCTTTAAAATGGATTTGGAGCATGGAGACGATTATCTCGGGATTGCAAGATAACCAAACAAAACTTTTAGTGGATTTCTACTTATTTTATTAAATATCATCTCCACCAAACAGGACAAGCTTGCATCTGTTATAGTTTTGGAGAAAAATGTGTTCATTTCATGTATGCGCGAAATGCCTTAAAAATGGCTTTAAAATGGATTTGGAGCATGGAGACGATTATCTCGGGATTGCAAGATAACCAAACAAAACTTTTAGTGGATTTCTACTTATTTTATTAAATATCATCTCCACCAAACAGGACAAGCTTGCATCTGTTATAGTTTTGGAGACGAATGTGTTCATTTCATGTATGCGCGAAATGCCTTAAAAATGGCTTTAAAATGGATTTGGAGCATGGAGACGATTATCTCGGGATTGCAAGATAACCAAACAAAACTTTTAGTGGATTTCTACTTATTTTATTAAATATCATCTCCACCAAACAGGACAAGCTTGCATCTGTTATAGTTTTGGAGAAAAATGTGTTCATTTCATGTATGCGCAAAATGCCTTTGAAATGGCTTTAAAATGGATTTGGAGCATGGAGACGATTATCTCGGGATTGCAAGATAACCAAACAAAACTTTTAGTGGATTTCTACTTATTTTATTAAATATCATCTCCACCAAACAGGACAAGCTTGCATCTGTTATAGTTTTGGAGAAAAATGTGTTCATTTCATGTATGCGCGAAATGCCTTAAAAATGGCTTTAAAATGGATTTGGAGCATGGAGACGATTATCTCGGGATTGCAAGATAACCAAACAAAACTTTTAGTGGATTTCTACTTATTTTATTAAATATCATCTCCACCAAACAGGACAAGCTTGCATCTGTTATAGTTTTGGAGAAAAATGTGTTCATTTCATGTATGCGCGAAATGCCTTAAAAATGGCTTTAAAATGGATTTGGAGCATGGAGACGATTATCTCGGGATTGCAAGATAACCAAACAAAACTTTTAGTGGATTTCTACTTATTTTATTAAATATCATCTCCACCAAACAGGACAAGCTTGCATCTGTTATAGTTTTGGAGAAAAATGTGTTCATTTCATGTATGCGCGAAATGCCTTAAAAATGGCTTTAAAATGGATTTGGAGCATGGAGACGATTATCTCGGGATTGCAAGATAACCAAACAAAACTTTTAGTGGATTTCTACTTATTTTATTAAATATCATCTCCACCAAACAGGACAAGCTTGCATGTGTTATAGTTTTGGAGAAAAATGTGTTCATTTCATGTATGCGCAAAATGCCTTTGAAATGGCTTTAAAATGGATTTGGAGCATGGAGACGATTATCTCGGGATTGCAAGATAACCAAACAAAACTTTTAGTGGATTTCTACTTATTTTATTAAATATCATCTCCACCAAACAGGACAAGCTTGCATCTGTTATAGTTTTGGAGAAAAATGTGTTCATTTCATGTATGCGCGAAATGCCTTAAAAATGGCTTTAAAATGGATTTGGAGCATGGAGACGATTATCTCGGGATTGCAAGATAACCAAACAAAACTTTTAGTGGATTTCTACTTATTTTATTAAATATCATCTCCACCAAACAGGACAAGCTTGCATCTGTTATAGTTTTGGAGAAAAATGTGTTCATTTCATGTATGCGCGAAATGCCTTAAAAATGGCTTTAAAATAAATTTGGAGCATGGAGACGATTATCTCGGGATTGCAAGATAACCAAACAAAACTTTTAGTGGATTTCTACTTATTTTATTAAATATCATCTCCACCAAACAGGACAAGCTTGCATCTGTTATAGTTTTGGAGAAAAATGTGTTCATTTCATGTATGCGCGAAATGCCTTAAAAATGGCTTTAAAATGGATTTGGAGCATGGAGACGATTATCTCGGGATTGCAAGATAACCAAACAAAACTTTTAATGGATTTCTACTTATTTTATTAAATATCATCTCCACCAAACAGGACAAGCTTGCATCTGTTATAGTTTTGGAGAAAAATGTGTTCATTTCATGTATGCGCGAAATGCCTTAAAAATGGCTTTAAAATGGATTTGGAGCATGGAGACGATTATCTCGGGATTGCAAGATAACCAAACAAAACTTTTAGTGGATTTCTACTTATTTTATTAAATATCATCTCCACCAAACAGGACAAGCTTGCATGTGTTATAGTTTTGGAGAAAAATGTGTTCATTTCATGTATGCGCAAAATGCCTTTGAAATGGCTTTAAAATGGATTTGGAGCATGGAGACGATTATCTCGGGATTGCAAGATAACCAAACAAAACTTTTAGTGGATTTCTACTTATTTTATTAAATATCATCTCCACCAAACAGGACAAGCTTGCATCTGTTATAGTTTTGGAGAAAAATGTGTTCATTTCATGTATGCGCGAAATGCCTTAAAAATGGCTTTAAAATGGATTTGGAGCATGGAGACGATTATCTCGGGATTGCAAGATAACCAAACAAAACTTTTAGTGGATTTCTACTTATTTTATTAAATATCATCTCCACCAAACAGGACAAGCTTGCATCTGTTATAGTTTTGGAGAAAAATGTGTTCATTTCATGTATGCGCGAAATGCCTTAAAAATGGCTTTAAAATAAATTTGGAGCATGGAGACGATTATCTCGGGATTGCAAGATAACCAAACAAAACTTTTAGTGGATTTCTACTTATTTTATTAAATATCATCTCCACCAAACAGGACAAGCTTGCATCTGTTATAGTTTTGGAGAAAAATGTGTTCATTTCATGTATGCGCGAAATGCCTTAAAAATGGCTTTAAAATGGATTTGGAGCATGGAGACGATTATCTCGGGATTGCAAGATAACCAAACAAAACTTTTAGTGGATTTCTACTTATTTTATTAAATATCATCTCCACCAAACAGGACAAGCTTGCATCTGTTATAGTTTTGGAGAAAAATGTGTTCATTTCATGTATGCGCGAAATGCCTTAAAAATGGCTTTAAAATGGATTTGGAGCATGGAGACGATTATCTCGGGATTGCAAGATAACCAAACAAAACTTTTAGTGGATTTCTACTTATTTTATTAAATATCATCTCCACCAAACAGGACAAGCTTGCATGTGTTATAGTTTTGGAGAAAAATGTGTTCATTTCATGTATGCGCAAAATGCCTTTGAAATGGCTTTAAAATGGATTTGGAGCATGGAGACGATTATCTCAGGATGGCAATATAAAAAAACGAAACTTTTAGTAGATTTCTACTTATTTTATTAAATATTATCTCCACCAAACAGGACAAGCTTGCATCTGTTATAGTTTTGGAGAAAAATGTGTTCATTTCATGTATGCGCGAAATGCCTTAAAAATGGCTTTAAAATGGATTTGGAGCATGGAGACGATTATCTCGGGATTGCAAGATAACCAAACAAAACTTTTAGTGGATTTCTACTTATTTTATTAAATATCATCTCCACCAAACAGGACAAGCTTGCATCTGTTATAGTTTTGGAGAAAAATGTGTTCATTTCATGTATGCGCGAAATGCCTTAAAAATGGCTTTAAAATGGATTTGGAGCATGGAGACGATTATCTCGGGATTGCAAGATAACCAAACAAAACTTTTAGTGGATTTCTACTTATTTTATTAAATATCATCTCCACCAAACAGGACAAGCTTGCATCTGTTATAGTTTTGGAGAAAAATGTGTTCATTTTATGTATGCGCGAAATGCCTTAAAAATGGCTTTAAAATGGATTTGGAGCATGGAGACGATTATCTCGGGATTGCAAGATAACCAAACAAAACTTTTAGTGGATTTCTACTTATTTTATTAAATATCATCTCCACCAAACAGGACAAGCTTGCATCTGTTATAGTTTTGGAGAAAAATGTGTTCATTTCATGTATGCGCGAAATGCCTTAAAAATGGCTTTAAAATGGATTTGGAGCATGGAGACGATTATCTCGGGATTGCAAGATAACCAAACAAAACTTTTAGTGGATTTCTACTTATTTTATTAAATATCATCTCCACCAAACAGGACAAGCTTGCATCTGTTATAGTTTTGGAGAAAAATGTGTTCATTTCATTTATGCGCGAAATGCCTTAGAAATGGCTTTAAAATGGATTTGGAGCATGGAGACGATTATCTCAGGATTGCAAGATAACCAAACAAAACTTTTAGTGGATTTCTACTTATTTTATTAAATATCATCTCCACCAAACAGGACAAGCTTGCATCTGTTATAGTTTTGGAGAAAAATGTGTTCATTTCATTTATGCGCGAAATGCCTTAGAAATGGGTTTTAATAGCATTTGAAGCATGGAGACGATTATCTCGAGATTGCAAGTTAACCAAACAAAACTTTTAGTGGATTTCTACTTATTTTATTAAATATCATCTCCACCAAACAGGACAAGCTTGCATCTGTTATAGTTTTGGAGAAAAATGTGTTCATTTCATGTATGCGCGAAATGCCTTAAAAATGGCTTTAAAATGGATTTGGAGCATGGAGACGATTATCTCGGGATTGCAAGATAACCAAACAAAACTTTTAGTGGATTTCTACTTATTTTATTAAATATCATCTCCACTAAACAGGACAAGCTTGCATCTGTTATAGTTTTGGAGAAAAATGTGTTCATTTCATGTATGCGCGAAATGCCTTAAAAATGGCTTTAAAATGGATTTGGAGCATGGAGACGATTATCTCGGGATTGCAAGATAACCAAACAAAACTTTTAGTGGATTTCTACTTATTTTATTAAATATCATCTCCACCAAACAGGACAAGCTTGCATCTGTTATAGTTTTGGAGAAAAATGTGTTCATTTCATGTATGCGCGAAATGCCTTAGAAATGGCTTTAAAATGGATTTGGAGCATGGAGACGATTATCTCGGGATTGCAAGATAACCAAACAAAACTTTTAGTGGATTTCTACTTATTTTATTAAATATCATCTCCACCAAACAGGACAAGCTTGCATCTGTTATAGTTTTGGAGAAAAATGTGTTCATTTCATTTATGCGCGAAATGCCTTAGAAATGGGTTTTAATAGCATTTGAAGCATGGAGACGATTATCTCGAGATTGCAAGATAACCAAACAAAACTTTTAGTGGATTTCTACTTATTTTATTAAATATCATCTCCACCAAACAGGACAAGCTTGCATCTGTTATAGTTTTGGAGAAAAATGTGTTCATTTCATGTATGCGCGAAATGCCTTAAAAATGGCTTTAAAATGGATTTGGAGCATGGAGACGATTATCTCGGGATTGCAAGATAACCAAACAAAACTTTTAGTGGATTTCTACTTATTTTATTAAATATCATCTCCACCAAACAGGACAAGCTTGCATCTGTTATAGTTTTGGAGAAAAATGTGTTCATTTCATGTATGGCCGAAATGCCTTAAAAATGGCTTTAAAATGGATTTGGAGCATGGAGACGATTATCTCGGGATTGCAAGATAACCAAACAAAACTTTTAGTGGATTTCTACTTATTTTATTAAATATCATCTCCACCAAACAGGACAAGCTTGCATCTGTTATAGTTTTGGAGAAAAATGTGTTCATTTCATGTATGCGCGAAATGCCTTAAAAATGGCTTTAAAATGGATTTGGAGCATGGAGACGATTATCTCGGGATTGCAAGATAACCAAACAAAACTTTTAGTGGATTTCTACTTATTTTATTAAATATCATCTCCACCAAACAGGACAAGCTTGCATCTGTTATAGTTTTGGAGAAAAATGTGTTCATTTCATGTATGCGCGAAATGCCTTAAAAATGGCTTTAAAATGGATTTGGAGCATGGAGACGATTATCTCGGGATTGCAAGATAACCAAACAAAACTTTTAGTGGATTTCTACTTATTTTATTAAATATCATCTCCACCAAACAGGACAAGCTTGCATCTGTTATAGTTTTGGAGAAAAATGTGTTCATTTCATTTATGCGCGAAATGCCTTAGAAATGGGTTTTAATAGCATTTGAAGCATGGAGACGATTATCTCGAGATTGCAAGATAACCAAACAAAACTTTTAGTGGATTTCTACTTATTTTATTAAATATCATCTCCACCAAACAGGACAAGCTTGCATCTGTTATAGTTTTGGAGAAAAATGTGTTCATTTCATGTATGCGCGAAATGCCTTAAAAATGGCTTTAAAATGGATTTGGAGCATGGAGACGATTATCTCGGGATTGCAAGATAACCAAACAAAACTTTTAGTGGATTTCTACTTATTTTATTAAATTTAATCTCCACCAAACAGGACAAGCTTGCATCTGTTATAGTTTTGGAGAAAAATGTGTTCATTTCATTTATGCGCGAAATGCCTTAGAAATGGGTTTTAATAGCATTTGAAGCATGGAGACGATTATCTCGAGATTGCAAGATAACCAAACAAAACTTTTAGTGGATTTCTACTTATTTTATTAAATATCATCTCCACCAAACAGGACAAGCTTGCATCTGTTATAGTTTTGGAGAAAAATGTGTTCATTTCATGTATGCGCGAAATGCCTTAAAAATGGCTTTAAAATGGATTTGGAGCATGGAGACGATTATCTCGGGATTGCAAGATAACCAAACAAAACTTTTAGTGGATTTCTACTTATTTTATTAAATATCATCTCCACCAAACAGGACAAGCTTGCATCTGTTATAGTTTTGGAGAAAAATGTGTTCATTTCATGTATGCGCGAAATGCCTTAAAAATGGCTTTAAAATGGATTTGGAGCATGGAGACGATTATCTCGGGATTGCAAGATAACCAAACAAAACTTTTAGTGGATTTCTACTTATTTTATTAAATATCATCTCCACCAAACAGGACAAGCTTGCATCTGTTATAGTTTTGGAGAAAAATGTGTTCATTTCATTTATGCGCGAAATGCCTTAGAAATGGCTTTAAAATGGATTTGGAGCATGGAGACGATTATCTCGGGATTGCAAGATAACCAAACAAAACTTTTAGTGGATTTCTACTTATTTTATAAAATATCATCTCCACCAAACAGGACAAGCTTGCATCTGTTATAGTTTTGGAGAAAAATGTGTTCATTTCATTTATGCGCGAAATGCCTTAGAAATGGGTTTTAATAGCATTTGAAGCATGGAGACGATTATCTCGAGATTGCAAGATAACCAAACAAAACTTTTAGTGGATTTCTACTTATTTTATTAAATATCATCTCCACCAAACAGGACAAGCTTGCATCTGTTATAGTTTTGGAGAAAAATGTGTTCATTTCATGTATGCGCGAAATGCCTTAAAAATGGCTTTAAAATGGATTTGGAGCATGGAGACGATTATCTCGGGATTGCAAGATAACCAAACAAAACTTTTAGTGGATTTCTACTTATTTTATTAAATATCATCTCCACCAAACAGGACAAGCTTGCATCTGTTATAGTTTTGGAGAAAAATGTGTTCATTTCATGTATGCGCGAAATGCCTTAAAAATGGCTTTAAAATGGATTTGGAGCATGGAGACGATTATCTCGGCATTGCAAGATAACTAAACAAAACTTTTAGTGGATTTCTACTTATTTTATTAAATATCATCTCCACCAAACAGGACAAGCTTGCATCTGTTATAGTTTTGGAGAAAAATGTGTTCATTTCATGTATGCGCGAAATGCCTTAAAAATGGCTTTAAAATGGATTTGGAGCATGGAGACGATTATCTCGGGATTGCAAGATAACTAAACAAAACTTTTAGTGGATTTCTACTTATTTTATTAAATATCATCTCCACCAAACAGGACAAGCTTGCATCTGTTATAGTTTTGGAGAAAAATGTGTTCATTTCATGTATGCGCGAAATGCCTTAAAAATGGCTTTAAAATGGATTTGGAGCATGGAGACGATTATCTCGGGATTGCAAGATAACCAAACAAAACTTTTAGTGGATTTCTACTTATTTTATTAAATATCATCTCCACCAAACAGGACAAGCTTGCATCTGTTATAGTTTTGGAGAAAAATGTGTTCATTTCATGTATGCGCGAAATGCCTTAAAAATGGCTTTAAAATGGATTTGGAGCATGGAGACGATTATCTCGGGATTGCAAGATAACCAAACAAAACTTTTAGTGGATTTCTACTTATTTTATTAAATATCATCTCCACCAAACAGGACAAGCTTGCATCTGTTATAGTTTTGGAGAAAAATGTGTTCATTTCATGTATGCGCGAAATGCCTTAAAAATGGCTTTAAAATGGATTTGGAGCATGGAGACGATTATCTCGGGATTGCAAGATAACCAAACAAAACTTTTAGTGGATTTCTACTTATTTTATTAAATTTAATCTCCACCAAACAGGACAAGCTTGCATCTGTTATAGTTTTGGAGAAAAATGTGTTCATTTCATTTATGCGCGAAATGCCTTAGAAATGGGTTTTAATAGCATTTGAAGCATGGAGACGATTATCTCGAGATTGCAAGATAACCAAACAAAACTTTTAGTGGATTTCTACTTATTTTATTAAATATCATCTCCACCAAACAGGACAAGCTTGCATCTGTTATAGTTTTGGAGAAAAATGTGTTCATTTCATGTATGCGCGAAATGCCTTAAAAATGGCTTTAAAATGGATTTGGAGCATGGAGACGATTATCTCGGGATTGCAAGATAACCAAACAAAACTTTTAGTGGATTTCTACTTATTTTATTAAGTATCATCTCCACCAAACAGGACAAGCTTGCATCTGTTATAGTTTTGGAGAAAAATGTGTTCATTTCATGTATGCGCGAAATGCCTTAAAAATGGCTTTAAAATGGATTTGGAGCATGGAGACGATTATCTCGGGATTGCAAGATAACCAAACAAAACTTTTAGTGGATTTCTACTTATTTTATTAAATATCATCTCCACCAAACAGGACAAGCTTGCATCTGTTATAGTTTTGGAGAAAAATGTGTTCATTTCATTTATGCGCGAAATGCCTTAGAAATGGCTTTAAAATGGATTTGGAGCATGGAGACGATTATCTCGGGATTGCAAGATAACCAAACAAAACTTTTAGTGGATTTCTACTTATTTTATTAAATATCATCTCCACCAAACAGGACAAGCTTGCATCTGTTATAGTTTTGGAGAAAAATGTGTTCATTTCATTTATGCGCGAAATGCCTTAGAAATGGGTTTTAATAGCATTTGAAGCATGGAGACGATTATCTCGAGATTGCAAGATAACCAAACAAAACTTTTAGTGGATTTCTACTTATTTTATTAAATATCATCTCCACCAAACAGGACAAGCTTGCATCTGTTATAGTTTTGGAGAAAAATGTGTTCATTTCATGTATGCGCGAAATGCCTTAAAAATGGCTTTAAAATGGATTTGGAGCATGGAGACGATTATCTCGGGATTGCAAGATAACCAAACAAAACTTTTAGTGGATTTCTACTTATTTTATTAAATATCATCTCCACCAAACAGGACAAGCTTGCATCTGTTATAGTTTTGGAGAAAAATGTGTTCATTTCATGTATGCGCGAAATGCCTTAAAAATGGCTTTAAAATGGATTTGGAGCATGGAGACGATTATCTCGGGATTGCAAGATAACCAAACAAAACTTTTAGTGGATTTCTACTTATTTTATTAAATATCATCTCCACCAAACAGGACAAGCTTGCATCTGTTATAGTTTTGGAGAAAAATGTGTTCATTTCATTTATGCGCGAAATGCCTTAGAAATGGGTTTTAATAGCATTTGAAGCATGGAGACGATTATCTCGAGATTGCAAGATAACCAAACAAAACTTTTAGTGGATTTCTACTTATTTTATTAAATATCATCTCCACCAAACAGGACAAGCTTGCATCTGTTATAGTTTTGGAGAAAAATGTGTTCATTTCATGTATGCGCGAAATGCCTTAAAAATGGCTTTAAAATGGATTTGGAGCATGGAGACGATTATCTCGGGATTGCAAGATAACCAAACAAAACTTTTAGTGGATTTCTACTTATTTTATTAAATTTAATCTCCACCAAACAGGACAAGCTTGCATCTGTTATAGTTTTGGAGAAAAATGTGTTCATTTCATTTATGCGCGAAATGCCTTAGAAATGGGTTTTAATAGCATTTGAAGCATGGAGACGATTATCTCGAGATTGCAAGATAACCAAACAAAACTTTTAGTGGATTTCTACTTATTTTATTAAATATCATCTCCACCAAACAGGACAAGCTTGCATCTGTTATAGTTTTGGAGAAAAATGTGTTCATTTCATGTATGCGCGAAATGCCTTAAAAATGGCTTTAAAATGGATTTGGAGCATGGAGACGATTATCTCGGGATTGCAAGATAACCAAACAAAACTTTTAGTGGATTTCTACTTATTTTATTAAATATCATCTCCACCAAACAGGACAAGCTTGCATCTGTTATAGTTTTGGAGAAAAATGTGTTCATTTCATGTATGCGCGAAATGCCTTAAAAATGGCTTTAAAATGGATTTGGAGCATGGAGACGATTATCTCGGGATTGCAAGATAACCAAACAAAACTTTTAGTGGATTTCTACTTATTTTATTAAATATCATCTCCACCAAACAGGACAAGCTTGCATCTGTTATAGTTTTGGAGAAAAATGTGTTCATTTCATTTATGCGCGAAATGCCTTAGAAATGGCTTTAAAATGGATTTGGAGCATGGAGACGATTATCTCGGGATTGCAAGATAACCAAACAAAACTTTTAGTGGATTTCTACTTATTTTATTAAATATCATCTCCACCAAACAGGACAAGCTTGCATCTGTTATAGTTTTGGAGAAAAATGTGTTCATTTCATTTATGCGCGAAATGCCTTAGAAATGGGTTTTAATAGCATTTGAAGCATGGAGACGATTATCTCGAGATTGCAAGATAACCAAACAAAACTTTTAGTGGATTTCTACTTATTTTATTAAATATCATCTCCACCAAACAGGACAAGCTTGCATCTGTTATAGTTTTGGAGAAAAATGTGTTCATTTCATGTATGCGCGAAATGCCTTAAACATGGCTTTAAAATGGATTTGGAGCATGGAGACGATTATCTCGGGATTGCAAGATAACCAAACAAAACTTTTAGTGGATTTCTACTTATTTTATTAAATATCATCTCCACCAAACAGGACAAGCTTGCATCTGTTATAGTTTTGGAGAAAAATGTGTTCATTTCATGTATGCGCGAAATGCCTTAAAAATGGCTTTAAAATGGATTTGGAGCATGGAGACGATTATCTCGGGATTGCAAGATAACCAAACAAAACTTTTAGTGGATTTCTACTTATTTTATTAAATTTAATCTCCACCAAACAGGACAAGCTTGCATCTGTTATAGTTTTGGAGAAAAATGTGTTCATTTCATTTATGCGCGAAATGCATTAGAAATGGGTTTTAATAGCATTTGAAGCATGGAGACGATTATCTCGAGATTGCAAGATAACCAAACAAAACTTTTAGTGGATTTCTACATATTTTATTAAATATCATCTCCACCAAACAGGACAAGCTTGCATCTGTTATAGTTTTGGAGAAAAATGTGTTCATTTCATGTATGCGCGAAATGCCTTAAAAATGGCTTTAAAATGGATTTGGAGCATGGAGACGATTATCTCGGGATTGCAAGATAACCAAACAAAACTTTTAGTGGATTTCTACTTATTTTATTAAATATCATCTCCACCAAACAGGACAAGCTTGCATCTGTTATAGTTTTGGAGAAAAATGTGTTCATTTCATGTATGCGCGAAATGCCTTAAAAATGGCTTTAAAATGGATTTGGAGCATGGAGACGATTATCTCGGGATTGCAAGATAACCAAACAAAACTTTTAGTGGATTTCTACTTATTTTATTAAATATCATCTCCACCAAACAGGACAAGCTTGCATCTGTTATAGTTTTGGAGAAAAATGTGTTCATTTCATTTATGCGCGAAATGCCTTAGAAATGGCTTTAAAATGGATTTGGAGCATGGAGACGATTATCTCGGGATTGCAAGATAACCAAACAAAACTTTTAGTGGATTTCTACTTATTTTATTAAATATCATCTCCACCAAACAGGACAAGCTTGCATCTGTTATAGTTTTGGAGAAAAATGTGTTCATTTCATTTATGCGCGAAATGCCTTAGAAATGGGTTTTAATAGCATTTGAAGCATGGAGACGATTATCTCGAGATTGCAAGATAACCAAACAAAACTTTTAGTGGATTTCTACTTATTTTATTAAATATCATCTCCACCAAACAGGACAAGCTTGCATCTGTTATAGTTTTGGAGAAAAATGTGTTCATTTCATGTATGCGCGAAATGCCTTAAAAATGGCTTTAAAATGGATTTGGAGCATGGAGACGATTATCTCGGGATTGCAAGATAACCAAACAAAACTTTTAGTGGATTTCTACTTATTTTATTAAATATCATCTCCACCAAACAGGACAAGCTTGCATCTGTTATAGTTTTGGAGAAAAATGTGTTCATTTCATTTATGCGCGAAATGCCTTAGAAATGGCTTTAAAATGGATTTGGAGCATGGAGACGATTATCTCGGGATTGCAAGATAACCAAACAAAACTTTTAGTGGATTTCTACTTATTTTATTAAATATCATCTCCACCAAACAGGACAAGCTTGCATCTGTTATAGTTTTGGAGAAAAATGTGTTCATTTCATTTATGCGCGAAATGCCTTAGAAATGGGTTTTAATAGCATTTGAAGCATGGAGACGATTATCTCGAGATTGCAAGATAACCAAACAAAACTTTTAGTGGATTTCTACTTATTTTATTAAATATCATCTCCACCAAACAGGACAAGCTTGTATCTGTTATAGTTTTGGAGAAAAATGTGTTCATTTCATGTATGCGCGAAATGCCTTAAAAATGGCTTTAAAATGGATTTGGAGCATGGAGACGATTATCTCGGGATTGCAAGATAACCAAACAAAACTTTTAGTGGATTTCTACTTATTTTATTAAATATCATCTCCACCAAACAGGACAAGCTTGCATCTGTTATAGTTTTGGAGAAAAATGTGTTCATTTCATTTATGCGCGAAATGCCTTAGAAATGGCTTTAAAATGGATTTGGAGCATGGAGACGATTATCTCGGGATTGCAAGATAACCAAACAAAACTTTTAGTGGATTTCTACTTATTTTAATAAATATCATCTCCACCAAACAGGACAAGCTTGCATCTGTTATAGTTTTGGAGAAAAATGTGTTCATTTCATGTATGCGCGAAATGCCTTAAAAATGGCTTTAAAATGGATTTGGAGCATGGAGACGATTATCTCGAGATTGCAAGATAACCAAACAAAACTTTTAGTGGATTTCTACTTATTTTATTAAATATCATCTCCACCAAACAGGACAAGCTTGCATCTGTTATAGTTTTGGAGAAAAATGTGTTCATTTCATGTATGGCCGAAATGCCTTAAAAATGGCTTTAAAATGGATTTGGAGCATGGAGACGATTATCTCGGGATTGCAAGATAACCAAACAAAACTTTTAGTGGATTTCTACTTATTTTATTAAATATCATCTCCACCAAACAGGACAAGCTTGCATCTGTTATAGTTTTGGAGAAAAATGTGTTCATTTCATGTATGCGCGAAATGCCTTAAAAATGGCTTTAAAATGGATTTGGAGCATGGAGACGATTATCTCGGGATTGCAATATAACCAAACAAAACTTTTAGTGGATTTCTTCTTATTTTATTAAATATCATCTCCACCAAACAGGACAAGCTTGCATCTAATATAGTTTTGGAGAAAAATGTGTTCATTTCATGTATGCGCGAAATGCCTTAAAAATGGCTTTAAAATGGATTTGGAGCATGGAGACGATTATCTCGGGATTGCAAGATAACCAAACAAAACTTTTAGTGGATTTCTACTTATTTTATTAAATATCATCTCCACCAAACAGGACAAGCTTGCATCTGTTATAGTTTTGGAGAAAAATGTGTTCATTTCATGTATGCGCGAAATGCCTTAAAAATGGCTTTAAAATGGATTTGGAGCATGGAGACGATTATCTCGGGATTGCAAGATAACCAAACAAAACTTTTAGTGGATTTCTACTTATTTTATTAAATATCATCTCCACCAAACAGGACAAGCTTGCATCTGTTATAGTTTTGGAGAAAAATGTGTTCATTTCATGTATGCGCGAAATGCCTTAAAAATGGCTTTAAAATGGATTTGGAGCATGGAGACGATTATCTCGGGATTGCAAGATAACCAAACAAAACTTTTAGTGGATTTCTACTTATTTTATTAAATATCATCTCCACCAAACAGGACAAGCTTGCATCTGTTATAGTTTTGGAGAAGAATGTGTTCATTTCATGTATGCGCGAAATGCCTTAAAAATGGCTTTAAAATGGATTTGGAGCATGGAGACGATTATCTCGGGATTGCAAGATAACCAAACAAAACTTTTAGTGGATTTCTACTTATTTTATTAAATATCATCTCCACCAAACAGGACAAGCTTGCATCTGTTATAGTTTTGGAGAAAAATGTGTTCATTTCATGTATGCGCAAAATGCCTTTGAAATGGCTTTAAAATGGATTTGGAGCATGGAGACGATTATCTCGGGATTGCAAGATAACCAAACAAAACTTTTAGTGGATTTCTACTTATTTTATTAAATATCATCTCCACCAAACAGGACAAGCTTGCATCTGTTATAGTTTTGGAGAAAAATGTGTTCATTTCATGTATGCGCGAAATGCCTTAAAATGGCTTTAAAATGGATTTGGAGCATGGAGACGATTATCTCGGGATTGCAAGATAACCAAACAAAACTTTTAGTGGATTTCTACTTATTTTATTAAATATCATCTCCACCAAACAGGACAAGCTTGCATCTGTTATAGTTTTGGAGAAAAATGTGTTCATTTCATGTATGCGCGAAATGCCTTAAAAATGGCTTTAAAATGGATTTGGAGCATGGAGACGATTATCTCGGGATTGCAAGATAACCAAACAACTTTTAGTGGATTTCTACTTATTTTATTAAATATCATCTCCACCAAACAGGACAAGCTTGCATGTGTTATAGTTTTGGAGAAAAATGTGTTCATTTCATGTATGCGCAAAATGCCTTTGAAATGGCTTTAAAATGGATTTGGAGCATGGAGACGATTATCTCAGGATGGCAATATAAACAAACGAAACTTTTAGTAGATTTCTACTTATTTTATTAAATATTATCTCCACCAAACAGGACAAGCTTGCATCTATTATAGTTTTGGAGAAAAATGTGTTCATTTCATGTATGCGCGAAATGCCTTAAAAATGGCTTTAAAATGGATTTGGAGCATGGAGACGATTATCTCGGGATTGCAAGATAACCAAACAAAACTTTTAGTGGATTTCTACTTATTTTATTAAATATCATCTCCACCAAACAGGACAAGCTTGCATCTGTTATAGTTTTGGAGAAAAATGTGTTCATTTCATGTATGCGCGAAATGCCTTAAAAATGGCTTTAAAATGGATTTGGAGCATGGAGACGATTATCTCGGGATTGCAATATAACCAAACAAAACTTTTAGTGGATTTCTACTTATTTTATTAAATATCATCTCCACCAAACAGGACAAGCTTGCATCTGTTATAGTTTTGGAGAAAAATGTGTTCATTTCATGTATGCGCGAAATGCCTTAAAAATGGCTTTAAAATGGATTTGGAGCATGGAGACGATTATCTCGGGATTGCAAGATAACCAAACAAAACTTTTAATGGATTTCTACTTATTTTATTAAATATCATCTCCACCAAACAGGACAAGCTTGCATCTGTTATAGTTTTGGAGAAAAATGTGTTCATTTCATGTATGCGCGAAATGCCTTAAAAATGGCTTTAAAATGGATTTGGAGCATGGAGACGATTATCTCGGGATTGCAAGATAACCAAACAAAACTTTTAGTGGATTTCTACTTATTTTATTAAATATCATCTCCACCAAACAGGACAAGCTTGCATGTGTTATAGTTTTGGAGAAAAATGTGTTCATTTCATGTATGCGCAAAATGCCTTTGAAATGGCTTTAAAATGGATTTGGAGCATGGAGACGATTATCTCGGGATTGCAAGATAACCAAACAAAACTTTTAGTGGATTTCTACTTATTTTATTAAATATCATCTCCACCAAACAGGACAAGCTTGCATCTGTTATAGTTTTGGAGAAAAATGTGTTCATTTCATGTATGCGCGAAATGCCTTAAAAATGGCTTTAAAATGGATTTGGAGCATGGAGACGATTATCTCGGGATTGCAAGATAACCAAACAAAACTTTTAGTGGATTTCTACTTATTTTATTAAATATCATCTCCACCAAACAGGACAAGCTTGCATCTGTTACAGTTTTGGAGAAAAATGTGTTCATTTCATGTATGCGCGAAATGCCTTAAAAATGGCTTTAAAATGGATTTGGAGCATGGAGACGATTATCTCGGGATTGCAAGATAACCAAACAAAACTTTTAGTGGATTTCTACTTATTTTATTAAATATCATCTCCACCAAACAGGACAAGCTTGCATCTGTTATAGTTTTGGAGAAAAATGTGTTCATTTCATGTATGCGCGAAATGCCTTAAAAATGGCTTTAAAATGGATTTGGAGCATGGAGACGATTATCTCGGGATTGCAAGATAACCAAACAAAACTTTTAGTGGATTTCTACTTATTTTATTAAATATCATCTCCACCAAACAGGACAAGCTTGCATCTGTTATAGTTTTGGAGAAAAATGTGTTCATTTCATGTATGCGCGAAATGCCTTAAAAATGGCTTTAAAATGGATTTGGAGCATGGAGACGATTATCTCGGGATTGCAAGATAACCAAACAAAACTTTTAGTGGATTTCTACTTATTTTATTAAATTTAATCTCCACCAAACAGGACAAGCTTGCATCTGTTATAGTTTTGGAGAAAAATGTGTTCATTTCATTTATGCGCGAAATGCCTTAGAAATGGGTTTTAATAGCATTTGAAGCATGGAGACGATTATCTCGAGATTGCAAGATAACCAAACAAAACTTTTAGTGGATTTCTACTTATTTTATTAAATATCATCTCCACCAAACAGGACAAGCTTGCATCTGTTACAGTTTTGGAGAAAAATGTGTTCATTTCATGTATGCGCGAAATGCCTTAAAAATGGCTTTAAAATGGATTTGGAGCATGGAGACGATTATCTCGGGATTGCAAGATAACCAAACAAAACTTTTAGTGGATTTCTACTTATTTTATTAAATATCATCTCCACCAAACAGGACAAGCTTGCATCTGTTATAGTTTTGGAGAAAAATGTGTTCATTTCATGTATGCGCGAAATGCCTTAAAAATGGCTTTAAAATGGATTTGGAGCATGGAGACGATTATCTCGGGATTGCAAGATAACCAAACAAAACTTTTAGTGGATTTCTACTTATTTTATTAAATATCATCTCCACCAAACAGGACAAGCTTGCATCTGTTATAGTTTTGGAGAAAAATGTGTTCATTTCATGTATGCGCGAAATGCCTTAAAAATGGCTTTAAAATGGATTTGGAGCATGGAGACGATTATCTCGGGATTGCAAGATAACCAAACAAAACTTTTAGTGGATTTCTACTTATTTTATTAAATTTAATCTCCACCAAACAGGACAAGCTTGCATCTGTTATAGTTTTGGAGAAAAATGTGTTCATTTCATTTATGCGCGAAATGCCTTAGAAATGGGTTTTAATAGCATTTGAAGCATGGAGACGATTATCTCGAGATTGCAAGATAACCAAACAAAACTTTTAGTGGATTTCTACTTATTTTATTAAATATCATCTCCACCAAACAGGACAAGCTTGCATCTGTTATAGTTTTGGAGAAAAATGTGTTCATTTCATGTATGCGCGAAATGCCTTAAAAATGGCTTTAAAATGGATTTGGAGCATGGAGACGATTATCTCGGGATTGCAAGATAACCAAACAAAACTTTTAGTGGATTTCTACTTATTTTATTAAATATCATCTCCACCAAACAGGACAAGCTTGCATCTGTTATAGTTTTGGAGAAAAATGTGTTCATTTCATTTATGCGCGATATGCCTTAGAAATGGCTTTAAAATGGATTTGGAGCATGGAGACGATTATCTCGGGATTGCAAGATAACCAAACAAAACTTTTAGTGGATTTCTACTTATTTTAATAAATATCATCTCCACCAAACAGGACAAGCTTGCATCTGTTATAGTTTTGGAGAAAAATGTGTTCATTTCATGTATGCGCGAAATGCCTTAAAAATGGCTTTAAAATGGATTTGGAGCATGGAGACGATTATCTCGAGATTGCAAGATAACCAAACAAAACTTTTAGTGGATTTCTACTTATTTTATTAAATATCATCTCCACCAAACAGGACAAGCTTGCATCTGTTATAGTTTTGGAGAAAAATGTGTTCATTTCATGTATGGCCGAAATGCCTTAAAAATGGCTTTAAAATGGATTTGGAGCATGGAGACGATTATCTCGGGATTGCAAGATAACCAAACAAAACTTTTAGTGGATTTCTACTTATTTTATTAAATATCATCTCCACCAAACAGGACAAGCTTGCATCTGTTATAGTTTTGGAGAAAAATGTGTTCATTTCATGTATGCGCGAAATGCCTTAAAAATGGCTTTAAAATGGATTTGGAGCATGGAGACGATTATCTCGGGATTGCAAGATAACCAAACAAAACTTTTAGTGGATTTCTACTTATTTTATTAAATATCATCTCCACCAAACAGGACAAGCTTGCATCTGTTATAGTTTTGGAGAAAAATGTGTTCATTTCATGTATGCGCGAAATGCCTTAAAAATGGCTTTAAAATGGATTTGGAGCATGGAGACGATTATCTCGGGATTGCAAGATAACCAAACAAAACTTTTAGTGGATTTCTACTTATTTTATTAAATTTAATCTCCACCAAACAGGACAAGCTTGCATCTGTTATAGTTTTGGAGAAAAATGTGTTCATTTCATTTATGCGCGAAATGCCTTAGAAATGGGTTTTAATAGCATTTGAAGCATGGAGACGATTATCTCGAGATTGCAAGATAACCAAACAAAACTTTTAGTGGATTTCTACTTATTTTATTAAATATCATCTCCACCAAACAGGACAAGCTTGCATCTGTTATAGTTTTGGAGAAAAATGTGTTCATTTCATGTATGCGCGAAATGCCTTAAAAATGGCTTTAAAATGGATTTGGAGCATGGAGACGATTATCTCGGGATTGCAAGATAACCAAACAAAACTTTTAGTGGATTTCTACTTATTTTATTAAATATCATCTCCACCAAACAGGACAAGCTTGCATCTGTTATAGTTTTGGAGAAAAATGTGTTCATTTCATGTATGCGCGAAATGCCTTAAAAATGGCTTTAAAATGGATTTGGAGCATGGAGACGATTATCTCGGGATTGCAAGATAACCAAACAAAACTTTTAGTGGATTTCTACTTATTTTATTAAATATCATCTCCACCAAACAGGACAAGCTTGCATCTGTTAGAGTTTTGGAGAAAAATGTGTTCATTTCATTTATGCGCGAAATGCCTTAGAAATGGCTTTAAAATGGATTTGGAGCATGGAGACGATTATCTCGGGATTGCAAGATAACCAAACAAAACTTTTAGTGGATTTCTACTTATTTTATTAAATATCATCTCCACCAAACAGGACAAGCTTGCATCTGTTATAGTTTTGGAGAAAAATGTGTTCATTTCATTTATGCGCGAAATGCCTTAGAAATGGGTTTTAATAGCATTTGAAGCATGGAGACGATTATCTCGAGATTGCAAGATAACCAAACAAAACTTTTAGTGGATTTCTACTTATTTTATTAAATATCATCTCCACCAAACAGGACAAGCTTGCATCTGTTATAGTTTTGGAGAAAAATGTGTTCATTTCATGTATGCGCGAAATGCCTTAAAAATGGCTTTAAAATGGATTTGGAGCATGGAGACGATTATCTCGGGATTGCAAGATAACCAAACAAAACTTTTAGTGGATTTCTACTTATTTTATTAAATATCATCTCCACCAAACAGGACAAGCTTGCATCTGTTATAGTTTTGGAGAAAAATGTGTTCATTTCATGTATGCGCGAAATGCCTTAAAAATGGCTTTAAAATGGATTTGGAGCATGGAGACGATTATCTCGGGATTGCAAGATAACCAAACAAAACTTTTAGTGGATTTCTACTTATTTTATTAAATATCATCTCCACCAAACAGGACAAGCTTGCATCTGTTATAGTTTTGGAGAAAAATGTGTTCATTTCATTTATGCGCGAAATGCCTTAGAAATGGCTTTAAAATGGATTTGGAGCATGGAGACGATTATCTCGGGATTGCAAGATAACCAAACAAAACTTTTAGTGGATTTCTACTTATTTTATTAAATATCATCTCCACCAAACAGGACAAGCTTGCATCTGTTATAGTTTTGGAGAAAAATGTGTTCATTTCATTTATGCGCGAAATGCCTTAGAAATGGGTTTTAATAGCATTTGAAGCATGGAGACGATTATCTCGAGATTGCAAGATAACCAAACAAAACTTTTAGTGGATTTCTACTTATTTTATTAAATATCATCTCCACCAAACAGGACAAGCTTGCATCTGTTATAGTTTTGGAGAAAAATGTGTACATTTCATGTATGCGCGAAATGCCTTAAAAATGGCTTTAAAATGGATTTGGAGCATGGAGACGATTATCTCGGGATTGCAAGATAACCAAACAAAACTTTTAGTGGATTTCTACTTATTTTATTAAATATCATCTCCACCAAACAGGACAAGCTTGCATCTGTTATAGTTTTGGAGAAAAATGTGTTCATTTCATTTATGCGCGAAATGCCTTAGAAATGGGTTTTAATAGCATTTGAAGCATGGAGACGATTATCTCGAGATTGCAAGATAACCAAACAAAACTTTTAGTGGATTTCTACTTATTTTATTAAATATCATCTCCACCAAACAGGACAAGCTTGCATCTGTTATAGTTTTGGAGAAAAATGTGTTCATTTCATGTATGCGCGAAATGCCTTAAAAATGGCTTTAAAATGGATTTGGAGCATGGAGACGATTATCTCGGGATTGCAAGATAACCAAACAAAACTTTTAGTGGATTTCTACTTATTTTATTAAATTTAATCTCCACCAAACAGGACAAGCTTGCATCTGTTATAGTTTTGGAGAAAAATGTGTTCATTTCATTTATGCGCGAAATGCCTTAGAAATGGGTTTTAATAGCATTTGAAGCATGGAGACGATTATCTCGAGATTGCAAGATAACCAAACAAAACTTTTAGTGGATTTCTACTTATTTTATTAAATATCATCTCCACCAAACAGGACAAGCTTGCATCTGTTATAGTTTTGGAGAAAAATGTGTTCATTTCATGTATGCGCGAAATGCCTTAAAAATGGCTTTAAAATGGATTTGGAGCATGGAGACGATTATCTCGGGATTGCAAGATAACCAAACAAAACTTTTAGTGGATTTCTACTTATTTTATTAAATATCATCTCCACCAAACAGGACAAGCTTGCATCTGTTATAGTTTTGGAGAAAAATGTGTTCATTTCATTTATGCGCGATATGCCTTAGAAATGGCTTTAAAATGGATTTGGAGCATGGAGACGATTATCTCGGGATTGCAAGATAACCAAACAAAACTTTTAGTGGATTTCTACTTATTTTAATAAATATCATCTCCACCAAACAGGACAAGCTTGCATCTGTTATAGTTTTGGAGAAAAATGTGTTCATTTCATGTATGCGCGAAATGCCATAAAAATGGCTTTAAAATGGATTTGGAGCATGGAGACGATTATCTCGAGATTGCAAGATAACCAAACAAAACTTTTAGTGGATTTCTACTTATTTTATTAAATATCATCTCCACCAAACAGGACAAGCTTGCATCTGTTATAGTTTTGGAGAAAAATGTGTTCATTTCATGTATGGCCGAAATGCCTTAAAAATGGCTTTAAAATGGATTTGGAGCATGGAGACGATTATCTCGGGATTGCAAGATAACCAAACAAAACTTTTAGTGGATTTCTACTTATTTTATTAAATATCATCTCCACCAAACAGGACAAGCTTGCATCTGTTATAGTTTTGGAGAAAAATGTGTTCATTTCATGTATGCGCGAAATGCCTTAAAAATGGCTTTAAAATGGATTTGGAGCATGGAGACGATTATCTCGGGATTGCAAGATAACCAAACAAAACTTTTAGTGGATTTCTACTTATTTTATTAAATATCATCTCCACCAAACAGGACAAGCTTGCATCTGTTATAGTTTTGGAGAAAAATGTGTTCATTTCATGTATGCGCGAAATGCCTTAAAAATGGCTTTAAAATGGATTTGGAGCATGGAGACGATTATCTCGGGATTGCAAGATAACCAAACAAAACTTTTAGTGGATTTCTACTTATTTTATTAAATTTAATCTCCACCAAACAGGACAAGCTTGCATCTGTTATAGTTTTGGAGAAAAATGTGTTCATTTCATTTATGCGCGAAATGCCTTAGAAATGGGTTTTAATAGCATTTGAAGCATGGAGACGATTATCTCGAGATTGCAAGATAACCAAACAAAACTTTTAGTGGATTTCTACTTATTTTATTAAATATCATCTCCACCAAACAGGACAAGCTTGCATCTGTTATAGTTTTGGAGAAAAATGTGTTCATTTCATTTATGCGCGAAATGCCTTAGAAATGGGTTTTAATAGCATTTGAAGCATGGAGACGATTATCTCGAGATTGCAAGATAACCAAACAAAACTTTTAGTGGATTTCTACTTATTTTATTAAATATCATCTCCACCAAACAGGACAAGCTTGCATCTGTTATAGTTTTGGAGAAAAATGTGTTCATTTCATGTATGCGCGAAATGCCTTAAAAATGGCTTTAAAATGGATTTGGAGCATGGAGACGATTATCTCGGGATTGCAAGATAACCAAACAAAACTTTTAGTGGATTTCTACTTATTTTATTAAATATCATCTCCACCAAACAGGACAAGCTTGCATCTGTTATAGTTTTGGAGAAAAATGTGTTCATTTCATTTATGCGCGATATGCCTTAGAAATGGCTTTAAAATGGATTTGGAGCATGGAGACGATTATCTCGGGATTGCAAGATAACCAAACAAAACTTTTAGTGGATTTCTACTTATTTTAATAAATATCATCTCCACCAAACAGGACAAGCTTGCATCTGTTATAGTTTTGGAGAAAAATGTGTTCATTTCATGTATGCGCGAAATGCCATAAAAATGGCTTTAAAATGGATTTGGAGCATGGAGACGATTATCTCGAGATTGCAAGATAACCAAACAAAACTTTTAGTGGATTTCTACTTATTTTATTAAATATCATCTCCACCAAACAGGACAAGCTTGCATCTGTTATAGTTTTGGAGAAAAATGTGTTCATTTCATGTATGGCCGAAATGCCTTAAAAATGGCTTTAAAATGGATTTGGAGCATGGAGACGATTATCTCGGGATTGCAAGATAACCAAACAAAACTTTTAGTGGATTTCTACTTATTTTATTAAATATCATCTCCACCAAACAGGACAAGCTTGCATCTGTTATAGTTTTGGAGAAAAATGTGTTCATTTCATGTATGCGCGAAATGCCTTAAAAATGGCTTTAAAATGGATTTGGAGCATGGAGACGATTATCTCGGGATTGCAAGATAACCAAACAAAACTTTTAGTGGATTTCTACTTATTTTATTAAATATCATCTCCACCAAACAGGACAAGCTTGCATCTGTTATAGTTTTGGAGAAAAATGTGTTCATTTCATGTATGCGCGAAATGCCTTAAAAATGGCTTTAAAATGGATTTGGAGCATGGAGACGATTATCTCGGGATTGCAAGATAACCAAACAAAACTTTTAGTGGATTTCTACTTATTTTATTAAATTTAATCTCCACCAAACAGGACAAGCTTGCATCTGTTATAGTTTTGGAGAAAAATGTGTTCATTTCATTTATGCGCGAAATGCCTTAGAAATGGGTTTTAATAGCATTTGAAGCATGGAGACGATTATCTCGAGATTGCAAGATAACCAAACAAAACTTTTAGTGGATTTCTACTTATTTTATTAAATATCATCTCCACCAAACAGGACAAGCTTGCATCTGTTATAGTTTTGGAGAAAAATGTGTTCATTTCATGTATGCGCGAAATGCCTTAAAAATGGCTTTAAAATGGATTTGGAGCATGGAGACGATTATCTCGGGATTGCAAGATAACCAAACAAAACTTTTAGTGGATTTCTACTTATTTTATTAAATATCATCTCCACCAAACAGGACAAGCTTGCATCTGTTATAGTTTTGGAGAAAAATGTGTTCATTTCATGTATGCGCGAAATGCCTTAAAAATGGCTTTAAAATGGATTTGGAGCATGGAGACGATTATCTCGGGATTGCAAGATAACCAAACAAAACTTTTAGTGGATTTCTACTTATTTTATTAAATATCATCTCCACCAAACAGGACAAGCTTGCATCTGTTAGAGTTTTGGAGAAAAATGTGTTCATTTCATTTATGCGCGAAATGCCTTAGAAATGGCTTTAAAATGGATTTGGAGCATGGAGACGATTATCTCGGGATTGCAAGATAACCAAACAAAACTTTTAGTGGATTTCTACTTATTTTATTAAATATCATCTCCACCAAACAGGACAAGCTTGCATCTGTTATAGTTTTGGAGAAAAATGTGTTCATTTCATTTATGCGCGAAATGCCTTAGAAATGGGTTTTAATAGCATTTGAAGCATGGAGACGATTATCTCGAGATTGCAAGATAACCAAACAAAACTTTTAGTGGATTTCTACTTATTTTATTAAATATCATCTCCACCAAACAGGACAAGCTTGCATCTGTTATAGTTTTGGAGAAAAATGTGTTCATTTCATGTATGCGCGAAATGCCTTAAAAATGGCTTTAAAATGGATTTGGAGCATGGAGACGATTATCTCGGGATTGCAAGATAACCAAACAAAACTTTTAGTGGATTTCTACTTATTTTATTAAATATCATCTCCACCAAACAGGACAAGCTTGCATCTGTTATAGTTTTGGAGAAAAATGTGTTCATTTCATGTATGCGCGAAATGCCTTAAAAATGGCTTTAAAATGGATTTGGAGCATGGAGACGATTATCTCGGGATTGCAAGATAACCAAACAAAACTTTTAGTGGATTTCTACTTATTTTATTAAATATCATCTCCACCAAACAGGACAAGCTTGCATCTGTTATAGTTTTGGAGAAAAATGTGTTCATTTCATGTATGCGCGAAATGCCTTAAAAATGGCTTTAAAATGGATTTGGAGCATGGAGACGATTATCTCGGGATTGCAAGATAACCAAACAAAACTTTTAGTGGATTTCTACTTATTTTATTAAATATCATCTCCACCAAACAGGACAAGCTTGCATCTGTTATAGTTTTGGAGAAAAATGTGTTCATTTCATGTATGCGCGAAATGCCTTAAAAATGGCTTTAAAATGGATTTGGAGCATGGAGACGATTATCTCGGGATTGCAAGATAACCAAACAAAACTTTTAGTGGATTTCTACTTATTTTATTAAATATCATCTCCACCAAACAGGACAAGCTTGCATCTGTTATAGTTTTGGAGAAAAATGTGTTCATTTCATTTATGCGCGAAATGCCTTAGAAATGGCTTTAAAATGGATTTGGAGCATGGAGACGATTATCTCGGGATTGCAAGATAACCAAACAAAACTTTTAGTGGATTTCTACTTATTTTATTAAATATCATCTCCACCAAACAGGACAAGCTTGCATCTGTTATAGTTTTGGAGAAAAATGTGTTCATTTCATTTATGCGCGAAATGCCTTAGAAATGGGTTTTAATAGCATTTGAAGCATGGAGACGATTATCTCGAGATTGCAAGATAACCAAACAAAACTTTTAGTGGATTTCTACTTATTTTATTAAATATCATCTCCACCAAACAGGACAAGCTTGCATCTGTTATAGTTTTGGAGAAAAATGTGTACATTTCATGTATGCGCGAAATGCCTTAAAAATGGCTTTAAAATGGATTTGGAGCATGGAGACGATTATCTCGGGATTGCAAGATAACCAAACAAAACTTTTAGTGGATTTCTACTTATTTTATTAAATATCATCTCCACCAAACAGGACAAGCTTGCATCTGTTATAGTTTTGGAGAAAAATGTGTTCATTTCATTTATGCGCGAAATGCCTTAGAAATGGGTTTTAATAGCATTTGAAGCATGGAGACGATTATCTCGAGATTGCAAGATAACCAAACAAAACTTTTAGTGGATTTCTACTTATTTTATTAAATATCATCTCCACCAAACAGGACAAGCTTGCATCTGTTATAGTTTTGGAGAAAAATGTGTTCATTTCATGTATGCGCGAAATGCCTTAAAAATGGCTTTAAAATGGATTTGGAGCATGGAGACGATTATCTCGGGATTGCAAGATAACCAAACAAAACTTTTAGTGGATTTCTACTTATTTTATTAAATATCATCTCCACCAAACAGGACAAGCTTGCATCTGTTATAGTTTTGGAGAAAAATGTGTTCATTTCATGTATGCGCGAAATGCCTTAAAAATGGCTTTAAAATGGATTTGGAGCATGGAGACGATTATCTCGGGATTGCAAGATAACCAAACAAAACTTTTAGTGGATTTCTACTTATTTTATTAAATATCATCTCCACCAAACAGGACAAGCTTGCATCTGTTATAGTTTTGGAGAAAAATGTGTTCATTTCATTTATGCGCGAAATGCCTTAGAAATGGCTTTAAAATGGATTTGGAGCATGGAGACGATTATCTCGGGATTGCAAGATAACCAAACAAAACTTTTAGTGGATTTCTACTTATTTTATTAAATATCATCTCCACCAAACAGGACAAGCTTGCATCTGTTATAGTTTTGGAGAAAAATGTGTTCATTTCATTTATGCGCGAAATGCCTTAGAAATGGGTTTTAATAGCATTTGAAGCATGGAGACGATTATCTCGAGATTGCAAGATAACCAAACAAAACTTTTAGTGGATTTCTACTTATTTTATTAAATATCATCTCCACCAAACAGGACAAGCTTGCATCTGTTATAGTTTTGGAGAAAAATGTGTTCATTTCATGTATGCGCGAAATGCCTTAAAAATGGCTTTAAAATGGATTTGGAGCATGGAGACGATTATCTCGGGATTGCAAGATAACCAAACAAAACTTTTAGTGGATTTCTACTTATTTTATTAAATATCATCTCCACCAAACAGGACAAGCTTGCATCTGTTATAGTTTTGGAGAAAAATGTGTTCATTTCATGTATGCGCGAAATGCCTTAAAAATGGCTTTAAAATGGATTTGGAGCATGGAGACGATTATCTCGGGATTGCAAGATAACCAAACAAAACTTTTAGTGGATTTCTACTTATTTTATTAAATATCATCTCCACCAAACAGGACAAGCTTGCATCTGTTATAGTTTTGGAGAAAAATGTGTTCATTTCATTTATGCGCGAAATGCCTTAGAAATGGCTTTAAAATGGATTTGGAGCATGGAGACGATTATCTCGGGATTGCAAGATAACCAAACAAAACTTTTAGTGGATTTCTACCTATTTTATTAAATATCATCTCCACCAAACAGGACAAGCTTGCATCTGTTATAGTTTTGGAGAAAAATGTGTTCATTTCATTTATGCGCGAAATGCCTTAGAAATGGGTTTTAATAGCATTTGAAGCATGGAGACGATTATCTCGAGATTGCAAGATAACCAAACAAAACTTTTAGTGGATTTCTACTTATTTTATTAAATATCATCTCCACCAAACAGGACAAGCTTGCATCTGTTATAGTTTTGGAGAAAAATGTGTTCATTTCATGTATGCGCGAAATGCCTTAAAAATGGCTTTAAAATGGATTTGGAGCATGGAGACGATTATCTCGGGATTGCAAGATAACCAAACAAAACTTTTAGTGGATTTCTACTTATTTTATTAAATATCATCTCCACCAAACAGGACAAGCTTGCATCTGTTATAGTTTTGGAGAAAAATGTGTTCATTTCATGTATGCGCGAAATGCCTTAAAAATGGCTTTAAAATGGATTTGGAGCATGGAGACGATTATCTCGGGATTGCAAGATAACCAAACAAAACTTTTAGTGGATTTCTACTTATTTTATTAAATATCATCTCCACCAAACAGGACAAGCTTGCATCTGTTATAGTTTTGGAGAAAAATGTGTTCATTTCATGTATGCGCGAAATGCCTTAAAAATGGCTTTAAAATGGATTTGGAGCATGGAGACGATTATCTCGGGATTGCAAGATAACCAAACAAAACTTTTAGTGGATTTCTACTTATTTTATTAAATATCATCTCCACCAAACAGGACAAGCTTGCATCTGTTATAGTTTTGGAGAAAAATGTGTTCATTTCATGTATGCGCGAAATGCCTTAAAAATGGCTTTAAAATGGATTTGGAGCATGGAGACGATTATCTCGGGATTGCAAGATAACCAAACAAAACTTTTAGTGGATTTCTACTTATTTTATTAAATATCATCTCCACCAAACAGGACAAGCTTGCATCTGTTATAGTTTTGGAGAAAAATGTGTTCATTTCATTTATGCGCGAAATGCCTTAGAAATGGCTTTAAAATGGATTTGGAGCATGGAGACGATTATCTCGGGATTGCAAGATAACCAAACAAAACTTTTAGTGGATTTCTACTTATTTTATTAAATATCATCTCCACCAAACAGGACAAGCTTGCATCTGTTATAGTTTTTAAGGCAATTCGCGCATACATGAAATGAACACATTTTTCTCCAAAACTATAACAGATGCAAGCTTGTCCTGTTTGGTGGAGATGATATTTAATAAAATAGGTAGAAATCCACTAAAAGTTTTGTTTGGTTATCTTGCAATCCCGAGATAATCGTCTCCATGCTCCAAATCCATTTTAAAGCCATTTTTAAGGCATTTCGCGCATACATGAAATGAACACATTTTTCTCCAAAACTATAACAGATGCAAGCTTGTCCTGTTTGGTGGAGATGATATTTAATAAAATAAGTAGAAATCCACTAAAAGTTTTGTTTGGTTATCTTGCAATCCCGAGATAATCGTCTCCATGCTCCAAATCCATTTTAAAGCCATTTTTAAGGCATTTCGCGCATACATGAAATGAACACATTTTTCTCCAAAACTATAACAGATGCAAGCTTGTCCTGTTTGGTGGAGATGATATTTAATAAAATAAGTAGAAATCCACTAAAAGTTTTGTTTGGTTATCTTGCAATCTCGAGATAATCGTCTCCATGCTTCAAATGCTATTAAAACCCATTTCTAAGGCATTTCGCGCATAAATGAAATGAACACATTTTTCTCCAAAACTATAACAGATGCAAGCTTGTCCTGTTTGGTGGAGATGATATTTAATAAAATAAGTAGAAATCCACTAAAAGTTTTGTTTGGTTATCTTGCGATCCCGAGATAATCGTCTCCATGCTCCAAATCCATTTTAAAGCCATTTCTAAGGCATTTCGCGCATAAATGAAATGAACACATTTTTCTCCAAAACTATAACAGATGCAAGCTTGTCCTGTTTGGTGGAGATGATATTTAATAAAATAAGTAGAAATCCACTAAAAGTTTTGTTTGGTTATCTTGCAATCCCGAGATAATCGTCTCCATGCTCCAAATCAATTTTAAAGCCATTTCTAAGGCATTTCGCGCATAAATGAAATGAACACATTTTTCTCCAAAACTATAACAGATGCAAGCTTGTCCTGTTTGGTGGAGATGATATTTAATAAAATAAGTAGAAATCCACTAAAAGTGTTGTTTGGTTATCTTGCAATCCCGAGATAATCGTCTCCATGCTCCAAATCCATTTTTAAGGCATTTCGCTCATAAATGAAATGAACACATTTTTCTCCAAAACTATAACAGATGCAAGCTTGTCCTGTTTGGTGGAGATTAAATTTAATAAAATAAGTAGAAATTTACTAAAAGTTTTGTTTGGTTATCTTGCAATCCCGAGATAATCGTCTCCATGCTCCAAATCCATTTTAAAGCCATTTTAAGGCATTTCACGCATACATGAAATGAACACATTTTTCTCCAAAACTATAACAGATGCAAGCTTGTCCTGTTTGGTGGAGATGATATTTAATAAAATAAGTAGAAATCCACTAAAAGTTTTGTTTGGTTATCTTGCAATCTCGAGATAATCGTCTCCATGCTTCAAATGATATTAAAACCCATTTCTAAGGCATTTCGCGCATAAATGAAATGAACACATTTTTCTCCAAAACTATAACAGATGCAAGCTTGTCCTGTTTGGTGGAGATGATATTTAATAAAATAAGTAGAAATCCACTAAAAGTTTTGTTTGGTTATCTTGCAATCCCGAGATAATCGTCTCCATGCTCCAAATCCATTTTAAAGCCATTTTTAAGGCATTTCGCGCATACATGAAATGAACACATTTTTCTCCAAAACTATAACAGATGCAAGCTTGTCCTGTTTGGTGGAGATGATATTTAATAAAATAAGTAGAAATCCACTAAAAGTTTTGTTTGGTTATCTTGCAATCTCGAGATAATCGTCTCCATGCTTCAAATGCTATTAAAACCCATTTCTAAGGCATTTCGCGCATAAATGAAATGAACACATTTTTCTCCAAAACTATAACAGATGCAAGCTTGTCCTGTTTGGTGGAGATGATATTTAATAAAATAAGTAGAAATCCACTAAAAGTTTTGTTTGATTATCTTGCAATCCCGAGATAATTGTCTCCATGCTCCAAATCCATTTTAAAGCCATTTTTAAGGCATTTCGCGCATACATGAAATGAACACATTTTTCTCCAAAACTATAACAGATGCAAGCTTGTCCTGTTTGGTGGAGATGATATTTAATAAAATAAGTAGAAATCCACTAAAAGTTTTGTTTGGTTATCTTGCAATCCCGAGATAATCGTCTCCATGCTCCAAATCCATTTTAAAGCCATTTTTAAGGCATTTTGCGCATACATAAAATGAACACATTTTTCTCCAAAACTATAACAGATGCAAGCTTGTCCTGTTTGGTGGAGATGATATTTAATAAAATAAGTAGAAATCCACTAAAAGTTTTGTTTGGTTATCTTGCAATCTCGAGATAATCGTCTCCATGCTTCAAATCCATTTTAAAGCCATTTTAAGGCATTTCACGCATACATGAAATGAACACATTTTTCTCCAAAACTATAACAGATGCAAGCTTGTCCTGTTTGGTGGAGATGATATTTAATAAAATAAGTAGAAATCCACTAAAAGTTTTGTTTGGTTATCTTGCAATCTCGAGATAATCGTCTCCATGCTTCAAATGATATTAAAACCCATTTCTAAGGCATTTCGCGCATAAATGAAATGAACACATTTTTCTCCAAAACTATAACAGATGCAAGCTTGTCCTGTTTGGTGGAGATGATATTTAATAAAATAAGTAGAAATCCACTAAAAGTTTTGTTTGGTTATCTTGCAATCCCGAGATAATCGTCTCCATGCTCCAAATCCATTTTAAAGCCATTTTTAAGGCATTTCGCGCATACATGAAATGAACACATTTTTCTCCAAAACTATAACAGATGCAAGCTTGTCCTGTTTGGTGGAGATGATATTTAATAAAATAAGTAGAAATCCACTAAAAGTTTTGTTTGGTTATCTTGCAATCTCGAGATAATCGTCTCCATGCTTCAAATGCTATTAAAACCCATTTCTAAGGCATTTCGCGCATAAATGAAATGAACACATTTTTCTCCAAAACTATAACAGATGCAAGCTTGTCCTGTTTGGTGGAGATGATATTTAATAAAATAAGTAGAAATCCACTAAAAGTTTTGTTTGATTATCTTGCAATCCCGAGATAATCGTCTCCATGCTCCAAATCCATTTTAAAGCCATTTTTAAGGCATTTCGCGCATACATGAAATGAACACATTTTTCTCCAAAACTATAACAGATGCAAGCTTGTCCTGTTTGGTGGAGATGATATTTAATAAAATAAGTAGAAATCCACTAAAAGTTTTGTTTGGTTATCTTGCAATCCCGAGATAATCGTCTCCATGCTCCAAATCCATTTTAAAGCCATTTTTAAGGCATTTTGCGCATACATAAAATGAACACATTTTTCTCCAAAACTATAACAGATGCAAGCTTGTCCTGTTTGGTGGAGATGATATTTAATAAAATAAGTAGAAATCCACTAAAAGTTTTGTTTTGTTATCTTGCAATCTCGAGATAATCGTCTCCATGCTTCAAATGCTATTAAAACCCATTTCTAAGGCATTTCGCGCATAAATGAAATGAACACATTTTTCTCCAAAACTATAACAGATGCAAGCTTGTCCTGTTTGGTGGAGATGATATTTAATAAAATAAGAAGAAATCCACTAAAAGTTTTGTTTGGTTATCTTGCAATCCCGAGATAATCGTCTCCATGCTCCAAATCCATTTTAAAGCCATTTCTAAGGCATTTCGCGCATAAATGAAATGAACACATTTTTCTCCAAAACTATAACAGATGCAAGCTTGTCCTGTTTGGTGGAGATGATATTTAATAAAATAAGTAGAAATCCACTAAAAGTTTTGTTTGGTTATCTTGCAATCCCGAGATAATCGTCTCCATGCTCCAAATCCATTTTAAAGCCATTTTTAAGGCATTTCGCGCATACATGAAATGAACACATTTTTCTCCAAAACTATAACAGATGCAAGCTTGTCCTGTTTGGTGGAGATGATATTTAATAAAATAAGTAGAAATCCACTAAAAGTTTTGTTTGGTTATCTTGCAATCCCGAGATTATCGTCTCCATGCTCCAAATCCATTTTAAAGCCATTTTTAAGGCATTTCGCGCATACATGAAATGAACACATTTTTCTCCAAAACTATAACAGATGCAAGCTTGTCCTGTTTGGTGGAGATGATATTTAATAAAATAAGTAGAAATCCACTAAAAGTTTTGTTTGGTTATCTTGCAATCTCGAGATAATCGTCTCCATGCTTCAAATGCTATTAAAACCCATTTCTAAGGCATTTCGCGCATAAATGAAATGAACACATTTTTCTCCAAAACTATAACAGATGCAAGCTTGTCCTGTTTGGTGGAGATTAAATTTAATAAAATAAGTAGAAATCCACTAAAAGTTTTGTTTGGTTATCTTGCAATCCCGAGATAATCGTCTCCATGCTCCAAATCCATTTTAAAGCCATTTTTAAGGCATTTCGCGCATACATGAAATGAACACATTTTTCTCCAAAACTATAACAGATGCAAGCTTGTCCTGTTTGGTGGAGATGATATTTAATAAAATAAGTAGAAATCCACTAAAAGTTTTGTTTGGTTATCTTGCAATCTCGAGATAATCGTCTCCATGCTTCAAATGCTATTAAAACCCATTTCTAAGGCATTTCGCGCATAAATGAAATGAACACATTTTTCTCCAAAACTATAACAGATGCAAGCTTGTCCTGTTTGGTGGAGATGATATTTAATAAAATAAGTAGAAATCCACTAAAAGTTTTGTTTGGTTATCTTGCAATCCCGAGATAATCGTCTCCATGCTCCAAATCCATTTTAAAGCCATTTTTAAGGCATTTCGCGCATAAATGAAATGAACACATTTTTCTCCAAAACTATAACAGATGCAAGCTTGTCCTGTTTGGTGGAGATGATATTTAATAAAATAAGTAGAAATCCACTAAAAGTTTTGTTTGGTTATCTTGCAATCCCGAGATAATCGTCTCCATGCTCCAAATCCATTTTAAAGCCATTTCTAAGGCATTTCGCGCATAAATGAAATGAACACATTTTTCTCCAAAACTATAACAGATGCAAGCTTGTCCTGTTTGGTGGAGATGATATTTAATAAAATAAGTAGAAATCCACTAAAAGTTTTGTTTGGTTATCTTGCAATCCCGAGATAATCGTCTCCATGCTCCAAATCCATTTTAAAGCCATTTTTAAGGCATTTCGCGCATACATGAAATGAAAACATTTTTCTCCAAAACTATAACAGATGCAAGCTTGTCCTGTTTGGTGGAGATGATATTTAATAAAATAAGTAGAAATCCACTAAAAGTTTTGTTTGGTTATCTTGCAATCTCGAGATAATCGTCTCCATGCTTCAAATGCTATTAAAACCCATTTCTAAGGCATTTCGCGCATAAATGAAATGAACACATTTTTCTCCAAAACTATAACAGATGCAAGCTTGTCCTGTTTGGTGGAGATGATATTTAATAAAATAAGTAGAAATCCACTAAAAGTTTTGTTTGGTTATCTTGCAATCCCGAGATAATCGTCTCCATGCTCCAAATCCATTTTAAAGCCATTCTAAGGCATTTCGCGCATAAATGAAATGAACACATTTTTCTCCAAAACTATAACAGATGCAAGCTTGTCCTGTTTGGTGGAGATGATATTTAATAAAATAAGTAGAAATCCACTAAAAGTTTTGTTTGGTTATCTTGCAATCCCGAGATAATCGTCTCCATGCTCCAAATCCATTTTAAAGCCATTTTTAAGGCATTTCGCGCATACATGAAATGAACACATTTTTCTCCAAAACTATAACAGATGCAAGCTTGTCCTGTTTGGTAGAGATGATATTTAATAAAATAAGTAGAAATCCACTAAAAGTTTTGTTTGGTTATCTTGCAATCCCGAGATAATCGTCTCCATGCTCCAAATCCATTTTAAAGCCATTTTTAAGGCATTTCGCGCATACATGAAATGAACACATTTTTCTCCAAAACTATAACAGATGCAAGCTTGTCCTGTTTGGTGGAGATGATATTTAATAAAATAAGTAGAAATCCACTAAAAGTTTTGTTTGGTTATCTTGCAATCTCGAGATAATCGTCTCCATGCTTCAAATGCTATTAAAACCCATTTCTAAGGCATTTCGCGCATAAATGAAATGAACACATTTTTCTCCAAAACTATAACAGATGCAAGCTTGTCCTGTTTGGTGGAGATGATATTTAATAAAATAAGTAGAAATCCACTAAAAGTTTTGTTTGGTTATCTTGCAATCCCGAGATAATCGTCTCCATGCTCCAAATCCATTTTAAAGCCATTTTTAAGGCATTTCGCGCATACATGAAATGAACACATTTTTCTCCAAAACTTTAACAGATGCAAGCTTGTCCTGTTTGGTGGAGATGATATTTAATAAAATAAGTAGAAATCCACTAAAAGTTTTGTTTGGTTATCTTGCAATCCCGAGATAATCGTCTCCATGCTCCAAATCCATTTTAAAGCCATTTTTAAGGCATTTCGCGCATACATGAAATGAACACATTTTTCTCCAAAACTATAACAGATGCAAGCTTGTCCTGTTTGGTAGAGATGATATTTAATAAAATAAGTAGAAATCCACTAAAAGTTTTGTTTGGTTATCTTGCAATCCCGAGATAATCGTCTCCATGCTCCAAATCCATTTTAAAGCCATTTTTAAGGCATTTCGCGCATACATGAAATGAACACATTTTTCTCCAAAACTATAACAGATGCAAGCTTGTCCTGTTTGGTGGAGATAATATTTAATAAAATAAGTAGAAATCCACTAAAAGTTTTGTTTGGTTATCTTGCAATCCCGAGATAATCGTCTCCATGCTCCAAATCCATTTTAAAGCCATTTTTAAGGCATTTCGCGCATACATGAAATGAACACATTTTTCTCCAAAACTATAACAGATGCAAGCTTGTCCTGTTTGGTGGAGATGATATTTAATAAAATAAGTAGAAATCCACTAAAAGTTTTGTTTGGTTATCTTGCAATCCCGAGATAATCGTCTCCATGCTCCAAATCCATTTTAAAGCCATTTTTAAGGCATTTCGCGCATACATGAAATGAACACATTTTTCTCCAAAACTATAACAGATGCAAGCTTGTCCTGTTTGGTGGAGATGATATTTAATAAACTAAGTAGAAATCCACTAAAAGTTTTGTTTGGTTATCTTGCAATCTCGAGATAATCGTCTCCATGCTTCAAATGATATTAAAACCCATTTCTAAGGCATTTCGCGCATAAATGAAATGAACACATTTTTCTCCAAAACTATAACAGATGCAAGCTTGTCCTGTTTGGTGGAGATGATATTTAATAAAATAAGTAGAAATCCACTAAAAGTTTTGTTTGGTTATCTTGCAATCCCGAGATAATCGTCTCCATGCTCCAAATCCATTTTAAAGCCATTTTTAAGGCATTTCGCGCATACATGAAATGAACACATTTTTCTCCAAAACTATAACAGATGCAAGCTTGTCCTGTTTGGTGGAGATGATATTTAATAAAATAAGTAGAAATCCACTAAAAGTTTTGTTTGGTTATCTTGCAATCTCGAGATAATCGTCTCCATGCTTCAAATGCTATTAAAACCCATTTCTAAGGCATTTCGCGCATAAATGAAATGAACACATTTTTCTCCAAAACTATAACAGATGCAAGCTTGTCCTGTTTGGTGGAGATTAAATTTAATAAAATAAGTAGAAATCCACTAAAAGTTTTGTTTGGTTATCTTGCAATCCCGAGATAATCGTCTCCATGCTCCAAATCCATTTTAAAGCCATTTTTAAGGCATTTCGCGCATACATGAAATGAACACATTTTTCTCCAAAACTATAACAGATGCAAGCTTGTCCTGTTTGGTGGAGATGATATTTAATAAAATAAGTAGAAATCCACTAAAAGTTTTGTTTGGTTATCTTGCAATCTCGAGATAATCGTCTCCATGCTTCAAATGCTATTAAAACCCATTTCTAAGGCATTTCGCGCATAAATGAAATGAACACATTTTTCTCCAAAACTATAACAGATGCAAGCTTGTCCTGTTTGGTGGAGATGATATTTAATAAAATAAGTAGAAATCCACTAAAAGTTTTGTTTGGTTATCTTGCAATCCCGAGATAATCGTCTCCATGCTCCAAATCCATTTTAAAGCCATTTTTAAGGCATTTCGCGCATAAATGAAATGAACACATTTTTCTCCAAAACTATAACAGATGCAAGCTTGTCCTGTTTGGTGGAGATGATATTTAATAAAATAAGTAGAAATCCACTAAAAGTTTTGTTTGGTTATCTTGCAATCTCGAGATAATCGTCTCCATGCTTCAAATGCTATTAAAACCCATTTCTAAGGCATTTCGCGCATAAATGAAATGAACACATTTTTCTCCAAAACTATAACAGATGCAAGCTTGTCCTGTTTGGTGGAGATGATATTTAATAAAATAAGTAGAAATCCACTAAAAGTTTTGTTTGGTTATCTTGCAATCCCGAGATAATCGTCTCCATGCTCCAAATCCATTTTAAAGCCATTTTTAAGGCATTTCGCGCATAAATGAAATGAACACATTTTTCTCCAAAACTATAACAGATGCAAGCTTGTCCTGTTTGGTGGAGATGATATTTAATAAAATAAGTAGAAATCCACTAAAAGTTTTGTTTGGTTATCTTGCAATCCCGAGATAATCGTCTCCATGCTCCAAATCCATTTTAAAGCCATTTTTAAGGCATTTCGCGCATACATGAAATGAACACATTTTTCTCCAAAACTATAACAGATGCAAGCTTGTCCTGTTTGGTGGAGATGATATTTAATAAAATAAGTAGAAATCCACTAAAAGTTTTGTTTGGTTATCTTGCAATCTCGAGATAATCGTCTCCATGCTTCAAATGCTATTAAAACCCATTTCTAAGGCATTTCGCGCATAAATGAAATGAACACATTTTTCTCCAAAACTATAACAGATGCAAGCTTGTCCTGTTTGGTGGAGATGATATTTAATAAAATAAGTAGAAATCCACTAAAAGTTTTGTTTGGTTATCTTGCAATCCCGAGATAATCGTCTCCATGCTCCAAATCCATTTTAAAGCCATTTCTAAGGCATTTCGCGCATAAATGAAATGAACACATTTTTCTCCAAAACTATAACAGATGCAAGCTTGTCCTGTTTGGTGGAGATGATATTTAATAAAATAAGTAGAAATCCACTAAAAGTTTTGTTTGGTTATCTTGCAATCCCGAGATAATCGTCTCCATGCTCCAAATCCATTTTAAAGCCATTTTTAAGGCATTTCGCGCATACATGAAATGAACACATTTTTCTCCAAAACTATAACAGATGCAAGCTTGTCCTGTTTGGTGGAGATGATATTTAATAAAATAAGTAGAAATCCACTAAAAGTTTTGTTTGGTTATCTTGCAATCCCGAGATAATCGTCTCCATGCTCCAAATCCATTTTAAAGCCATTTTTAAGGCATTTCGCGCATACATGAAATGAACACATTTTTCTCCAAAACTATAATAGATGCAAGCTTGTCCTGTTTGGTGGAGATGATATTTAATAAAATAAGTAGAAATCCACTAAAAGTTTTGTTTGGTTATCTTGCAATCTCGAGATAATCGTCTCCATGCTTCAAATGCTATTAAAACCCATTTCTAAGGCATTTCGCGCATAAATGAAATGAACACATTTTTCTCCAAAACTATAACAGATGCAAGCTTGTCCTGTTTGGTGGAGATGATATTTAATAAAATAAGTAGAAATCCACTAAAAGTTTTGTTTGGTTATCTTGCAATCCCGAGATAATCGTCTCCATGCTCCAAATCCATTTTAAAGCCATTTTTAAGGCATTTCGCGCATACATGAAATGAACACATTTTTCTCCAAAACTTTAACAGATGCAAGCTTGTCCTGTTTGGTGGAGATGATATTTAATAAAATAAGTAGAAATCCACTAAAAGTTTTGTTTGGTTATCTTGCAATCCCGAGATAATCGTCTCCATGCTCCAAATCCATTTTAAAGCCATTTTTAAGGCATTTCGCGCATACATGAAATGAACACATTTTTCTCCAAAACTATAACAGATGCAAGCTTGTCCTGTTTGGTAGAGATGATATTTAATAAAATAAGTAGAAATCCACTAAAAGTTTTGTTTGGTTATCTTGCAATCCCGAGATAATCGTCTCCATGCTCCAAATCCATTTTAAAGCCATTTTTAAGGCATTTCGCGCATACATGAAATGAACACATTTTTCTCCAAAACTATAACAGATGCAAGCTTGTCCTGTTTGGTGGAGATAATATTTAATAAAATAAGTAGAAATCCACTAAAAGTTTTGTTTGGTTATCTTGCAATCCCGAGATAATCGTCTCCATGCTCCAAATCCATTTTAAAGCCATTTTTAAGGCATTTCGCGCATACATGAAATGAACACATTTTTCTCCAAAACTATAACAGATGCAAGCTTGTCCTGTTTGGTGGAGATGATATTTAATAAAATAAGTAGAAATCCACTAAAAGTTTTGTTTGGTTATCTTGCAATCCCGAGATAATCGTCTCCATGCTCCAAATCCATTTTAAAGCCATTTTTAAGGCATTTCGCGCATACATGAAATGAACACATTTTTCTCCAAAACTATAACAGATGCAAGCTTGTCCTGTTTGGTGGAGATGATATTTAATAAACTAAGTAGAAATCCACTAAAAGTTTTGTTTGGTTATCTTGCAATCTCGAGATAATCGTCTCCATGCTTCAAATGATATTAAAACCCATTTCTAAGGCATTTCGCGCATAAATGAAATGAACACATTTTTCTCCAAAACTATAACAGATGCAAGCTTGTCCTGTTTGGTGGAGATTAAATTTAATAAAATAAGTAGAAATCCACTAAAAGTTTTGTTTGGTTATCTTGCAATCCCGAGATAATCGTCTCCATGCTCCAAATCCATTTTAAAGCCATTTTTAAGGCATTTCGCGCATACATGAAATGAACACATTTTTCTCCAAAACTATAACAGATGCAAGCTTGTCCTGTTTGGTGGAGATGATATTTAATAAAATAAGTAGAAATCCACTAAAAGTTTTGTTTGGTTATCTTGCAATCTCGAGATAATCGTCTCCATGCTTCAAATGCTATTAAAACCCATTTCTAAGGCATTTCGCGCATAAATGAAATGAACACATTTTTCTCCAAAACTATAACAGATGCAAGCTTGTCCTGTTTGGTGGAGATGATATTTAATAAAATAAGTAGAAATCCACTAAAAGTTTTGTTTGATTATCTTGCAATCCCGAGATAATCGTCTCCATGCTCCAAATCCATTTTAAAGCCATTTTTAAGGCATTTCGCGCATACATGAAATGAACACATTTTTCTCCAAAACTATAACAGATGCAAGCTTGTCCTGTTTGGTGGAGATGATATTTAATAAAATAAGTAGAAATCCACTAAAAGTTTTGTTTGGTTATCTTGCAATCCCGAGATAATCGTCTCCATGCTCCAAATCCATTTTAAAGCCATTTTTAAGGCATTTTGCGCATACATAAAATGAACACATTTTTCTCCAAAACTATAACAGATGCAAGCTTGTCCTGTTTGGTGGAGATGATATTTAATAAAATAAGTAGAAATCCACTAAAAGTTTTGTTTGGTTATCTTGCAATCTCGAGATAATCGTCTCCATGCTTCAAATGCTATTAAAACCCATTTCTAAGGCATTTCGCGCATAAATGAAATGAACACATTTTTCTCCAAAACTATAACAGATGCAAGCTTGTCCTGTTTGGTGGAGATGATATTTAATAAAATAAGTAGAAATCCACTAAAAGTTTTGTTTGGTTATCTTGCAATCCCGAGATAATCGTCTCCATGCTCCAAATCCATTTTAAAGCCATTTCTAAGGCATTTCGCGCATAAATGAAATGAACACATTTTTCTCCAAAACTATAACAGATGCAAGCTTGTCCTGTTTGGTGGAGATGATATTTAATAAAATAAGTAGAAATCCACTAAAAGTTTTGTTTGGTTATCTTGCAATCCCGAGATAATCGTCTCCATGCTCCAAATCCATTTTAAAGCCATTTTTAAGGCATTTCGCGCATACATGAAATGAACACATTTTTCTCCAAAACTATAACAGATGCAAGCTTGTCCTGTTTGGTGGAGATGATATTTAATAAAATAAGTAGAAATCCACTAAAAGTTTTGTTTGGTTATCTTGCAATCCCGAGATAATCGTCTCCATGCTCCAAATCCATTTTAAAGCCATTTTTAAGGCATTTCGCGCATACATGAAATGAACACATTTTTCTCCAAAACTATAACAGATGCAAGCTTGTCCTGTTTGGTGGAGATGATATTTAATAAAATAAGTAGAAATCCACTAAAAGTTTTGTTTGGTTATCTTGCAATCTCGAGATAATCGTCTCCATGCTTCAAATGCTATTAAAACCCATTTCTAAGGCATTTCGCGCATAAATGAAATGAACACATTTTTCTCCAAAACTATAACAGATGCAAGCTTGTCCTGTTTGGTGGAGATTAAATTTAATAAAATAAGTAGAAATCCACTAAAAGTTTTATTTGGTTATCTTGCAATCCCGAGATAATCGTCTCCATGCTCCAAATCCATTTTAAAGCCATTTTTAAGGCATTTCGCGCATACATGAAATGAACACATTTTTCTCCAAAACTATAACAGATGCAAGCTTGTCCTGTTTGGTGGAGATGATATTTAATAAAATAAGTAGAAATCCACTAAAAGTTTTGTTTGGTTATCTTGCAATCTCGAGATAATCGTCTCCATGCTTCAAATGCTATTAAAACCCATTTCTAAGGCATTTCGCGCATAAATGAAATGAACACATTTTTCTCCAAAACTATAACAGATGCAAGCTTGTCCTGTTTGGTGGAGATGATATTTAATAAAATAAGTAGAAATCCACTAAAAGTTTTGTTTGGTTATCTTGCAATCCCGAGATAATCGTCTCCATGCTCCAAATCCATTTTAAAGCCATTTTTAAGGCATTTCGCGCATACATGAAATGAACACATTTTTCTCCAAAACTATAACAGATGCAAGCTTGTCCTGTTTGGTGGAGATGATATTTAATAAAATAAGTAGAAATCCACTAAAAGTTTTGTTTGGTTATCTTGCAATCTCGAGATAATCGTCTCCATGCTTCAAATGCTATTAAAACCCATTTCTAAGGCATTTCGCGCATAAATGAAATGAACACATTTTTCTCCAAAACTATAACAGATGCAAGCTTGTCCTGTTTGGTGGAGATGATATTTAATAAAATAAGTAGAAATCCACTAAAAGTTTTGTTTGGTTATCTTGCAATCCCGAGATAATCGTCTCCATGCTCCAAATCCATTTTAAAGCCATTTCTAAGGCATTTCGCGCATAAATGAAATGAACACATTTTTCTCCAAAACTATAACAGATGCAAGCTTGTCCTGTTTGGTGGAGATGATATTTAATAAAATAAGTAGAAATCCACTAAAAGTTTTGTTTGGTTATCTTAGAATCCCGAGATAATCGTCTCCATGCTCCAAATCCATTTTAAAGCCATTTTTAAGGCATTTCGCGCATACATGAAATGAACACATTTTTCTCCAAAACTATAACAGATGCAAGCTTGTCCTGTTTGGTGGAGATGATATTTAATAAAATAAGTAGAAATCCACTAAAAGTTTTGTTTGGTTATCTTGCAATCTCGAGATAATCGTCTCCATGCTTCAAATGCTATTAAAACCCATTTCTAAGGCATTTCGCGCATAAATGAAATGAACACATTTTTCTCCAAAACTATAACAGATGCAAGCTTGTCCTGTTTGGTGGAGATGATATTTAATAAAATAAGTAGAAATCCACTAAAAGTTTTGTTTGGTTATCTTGCAATCCCGAGATAATCGACTCCATGCTCCAAATCCATTTTAAAGCCATTTCTAAGGCATTTCGCGCATAAATGAAATGAACACATTTTTCTCCAAAACTATAACAGATGCAAGCTTGTCCTGTTTGGTGGAGATGATATTTAATAAAATAAGTAGAAATCCACTAAAAGTTTTGTTTGGTTATCTTGCAATCCCGAGATAATCGTCTCCATGCTCCAAATCTATTTTAAAGCCATTTTTAAGGCATTTCGCGCATACATGAAATGAACACATTTTTCTCCAAAACTATAACAGATGCAAGCTTGTCCTGTTTGGTGGAGATGATATTTAATAAAATAAGTAGAAATCCACTAAAAGTTTTGTTTGGTTATCTTGCAATCCCGAGATAATCGTCTCCATGCTCCAAATCCATTTTAAAGCTATTTTTAAGGCATTTCGCGCATACATGAAATGAACACATTTTTCTCCAAAACTATAACAGATGCAAGCTTGTCCTGTTTGGTGGAGATGATATTTAATAAAATAAGTAGAAATCCACTAAAAGTTTTGTTTGGTTATCTTGCAATCTCGAGATAATCGTCTCCATGCTTCAAATGCTATTAAAACCCATTTCTAAGGCATTTCGCGCATAAATGAAATGAACACATTTTTCTCCAAAACTATAACAGATGCAAGCTTGTCCTGTTTGGTGGAGATGATATTTAATAAAATAAGTAGAAATCCACTAAAAGTTTTGTTTGGTTATCTTGCAATCCCGAGATAATCGTCTCCATGCTCCAAATCCATTTTAAAGCCATTTTTAAGGCATTTCGCGCATACATGAAATGAACACATTTTTCTCCAAAACTTTAACAGATGCAAGCTTGTCCTGTTTGGTGGAGATGATATTTAATAAAATAAGTAGAAATCCACTAAAAGTTTTGTTTGGTTATCTTGCAATCCCGAGATAATCGTCTCCATGCTCCAAATCCATTTTAAAGCCATTTTTAAGGCATTTCGCGCATACATGAAATGAACACATTTTTCTCCAAAACTATAACAGATGCAAGCTTGTCCTGTTTGGTAGAGATGATATTTAATAAAATAAGTAGAAATCCACTAAAAGTTTTGTTTGGTTATCTTGCAATCCCGAGATAATCGTCTCCATGCTCCAAATCCATTTTAAAGCCATTTTTAAGGCATTTCGCGCATACATGAAATGAACACATTTTTCTCCAAAACTATAACAGATGCAAGCTTGTCCTGTTTGGTGGAGATAATATTTAATAAAATAAGTAGAAATCTACTAAAAGTTTCGTTTGTTTATATTGCCATCCTGAGATAATCGTCTCCATGCTCCAAATCCATTTTAAAGCCATTTTTAAGGCATTTCGCGCATACATGAAATGAACACATTTTTCTCCAAAACTTTAACAGATGCAAGCTTGTCCTGTTTGGTGGAGATGATATTTAATAAAATAAGTAGAAATCCACTAAAAGTTTTGTTTGGTTATCTTGCAATCCCGAGATAATCGTCTCCATGCTCCAAATCCATTTTAAAGCCATTTTTAAGGCATTTCGCGCATACATGAAATGAACACATTTTTCTCCAAAACTATAACAGATGCAAGCTTGTCCTGTTTGGTAGAGATGACATTTAATAAAATAAGTAGAAATCCACTAAAAGTTTTGTTTGGTTATCTTGCAATCCCGAGATAATCGTCTCCATGCTCCAAATCCATTTTAAAGCCATTTTTAAGGCATTTCGCGCATACATGAAATGAACACATTTTTCTCCAAAACTATAACAGATGCAAGCTTGTCCTGTTTGGTGGAGATAATATTTAATAAAATAAGTAGAAATCTACTAAAAGTTTCGTTTGTTTATATTGCCATCCTGAGATAATCGTCTCCATGCTCCAAATCCATTTTAAAGCCATTTCAAAGGCATTTTACGCATACATGAAATGAACACATTTTTCTCCAAAACTATAACACATGCAAGCTTGTCCTGTTTGGTGGAGATGATATTTAATAAAATAAGTAGAAATCCACTAAAAGTTTTGTTTGGTTATCTTGCAATTTCGAGATAATCGTCTCCATGCTCCAAATCCATTTTAAAGCCATTTTTAAGGCATTTCGCGCATACATGAAATGAACACATTTTTCTCCAAAACTATAACAGATTCAAGCTTGTCCTGTTTGGTGGAGATGATATTTAATAAAATAAGTAGAAATCCACTAAAAGTTTTGTTTGGTTATCTTGCAATCTCGAGATAATCGTCTCCATGCTTCAAATGCTATTAAAACCCATTTCTAAGGCATTTCGCGCATAAATGAAATGAACACATTTTTCTCCAAAACTATAACAGATGCAAGCTTGTCCTGTTTGGTGGAGATGATATTTAATAAAATAAGTAGAAATCCACTAAAAGTTTTGTTTGGTTATCTTGCAATCCCGAGATAATCGTCTCCATGCTCCAAATCAATTTTAAAGCCATTTTTAAGGCATTTCGCGCATACATGAAATGAACACATTTTTCTCCAAAACTATAACAGATGCAAGCTTGTCCTGTTTGGTGGAGATTATATTTAATAAAATAAGTAGAAATCTACTAAAAGTTTCGTTTGTTTATATTGCCATCCTGAGATAATCGTCTCCATGCTCCAAATCCATTTTAAAGCCATTTCAAAGGCATTTCGCGCATACATGAAATGAACACATTTTTCTCCAAAACTATAACAGATGCAAGCTTGTCCTGTTTGGTGGAGATGATATTTAATAAAATAAGTAGAAATCCACTAAAAGTTTTGTTTGGTTATCTTGCAATCTCGAGATAATCGTCTCCATGCTTCAAATGCTATTAAAACCCATTTCTAAGGCATTTCGCGCATAAATGAAATGAACACATTTTTCTCCAAAACTATAACAGATGCAAGCTTGTCCTGTTTGGTGGAGATGATATTTAATAAAATAAGTAGAAATCCACTAAAAGTTTTGTTTGGTTATCTTGCAATCCCGAGATAATCGTCTCCATGCTCCAAATCCATTTTAAAGCCATTTTTAAGGCATTTCGCGCATACATGAAATGAACACATTTTTCTCCAAAACTATAACAGATGCAAGCTTGTCCTGTTTGGTGGAGATGATATTTAATAAAATAAGTAGAAATCCACTAAAAGTTTTGTTTGGTTATCTTGCAATCTCGAGATAATCGTCTCCATGCTTCAAATGCTATTAAAACCCATTTCTAAGGCATTTCGCGCATAAATGAAATGAACTCATTTTTCTCCAAAACTATAACAGATGCAAGCTTGTCCTGTTTGGTGGAGATGATATTTAATAAAATAAGTAGAAATCCACTAAAAGTTTTGTTTGGTTATCTTGCAATCCCGAGATAATCGTCTCCATGCTCCAAATCCATTTTAAAGCCATTTTTAAGGCATTTCGCGCATAAATGAAATGAACACATTTTTCTCCAAAACTATAACAGATGCAAGCTTGTCCTGTTTGGTGGAGATGATATTTAATAAAATAAGTAGAAATCCACTAAAAGTTTTGTTTGGTTATCTTGCAATCCCGAGATAATCGTCTCCATGCTCCAAATCCATTTTAAAGCCATTTTTAAGGCATTTCGCGCATACATGAAATGAACACATTTTTCTCCAAAACTTTAACAGATGCAAGCTTGTCCTGTTTGGTGGAGATGATATTTAATAAAATAAGTAGAAATCCACTAAAAGTTTTGTTTGGTTATCTTGCAATCTCGAGATAATCGTCTCCATGCTTCAAATGCTCTTAAAACCCATTTCTAAGGCATTTCGCGCATAAATAAAATGAACACATTTTTCTTTAAAACTATAACAGATGCAAGCTTGTCCTGTTTGGTGGAGATGATATTTAATAAAATAAGTAGAAATCCACTAAAAGTTTTGTTTGGTTATCTTGCAATCCCGAGATAATCGTCTCCATGCTCCAAATCCATTTTAAAGCCATTTTTAAGGCATTTCGCGCATACATGAAATGAACACATTTTTCTCCAAAACTATAACAGATGCAAGCTTGTCCTGTTTGGTGGAGATAATATTTAATAAAATAAGTAGAAATCTACTAAAAGTTTCGTTTGTTTATATTGCCGTCCTGAGATAATCGTCTCCATGCTCCAAATCCATTTTAAAGCCATTTCAAAGGCATTTTGCGCATACATGAAATTAACACATTTTTCTCCAAAACTATAACACATGCAAGCTTGTCCTGTTTGGTGGAGATGATATTTAATAAAATAAGTAGAAATCCACTAAAAGTTTTGTTTGGTTATCTTGCAATCCCGAGATAATCGTCTCCATGCTCCAAATCCATTTTAAAGCCATTTTTAAGGCATTTCGCGCATACATGAAATGAACACATTTTTCTCCAAAACTATAACAGATGCAAGCTTGTCCTGTTTGGTGGAGATGATATTTAATAAAATAAGTAGAAATCCACTAAAAGTTTTGTTTGGTTATCTTGCAATCCCGAGATAATCGTCTCCATGCTCCAAATCCATTTTAAAGCCATTTTTAAGGCATTTCGCGCATACATGAAATGAACACATTTTTCTCCAAAACTTTAACAGATGCAAGCTTGTCCTATTTGGTGGAGATGATATTTAATAAAATAAGTAGAAATCCACTAAAAGTTTTGTTTGGTTATCTTGCAATCCCGAGATAATCGTCTCCATGCTCCAAATCCATTTTAAAGCCATTTTTAAGGCATTTCGCGCATACATGAAATGAACACATTTTTCTCCAAAACTATAACAGATGCAAGCTTGTCCTGTTTGGTGGAGATGATATTTAATAAAATAAGTAGAAATCCACTAAAAGTTTTGTTTGGTTATCTTGCAATCCCGAGATAATCGTCTCCATGCTCCAAATCCATTTTAAAGCCATTTTTAAGGCATTTCGCGCATACATGAAATGAACACATTTTTCTCCAAAACTATAACAGATGCAAGCTTGTCCTGTTTGGTGGAGATGATATTTAATAAAATAAGTAGAAATCCACTAAAAGTTTTGTTTGGTTATCTTGCAATCCCGAGATAATCGTCTCCATGCTCCAAATCCATTTTAAAGCCATTTTTAAGGCATTTCGCGCATACATGAAATGAACACATTTTTCTCCAAAACTATAACAGATGCAAGCTTGTCCTGTTTGGTGATGATATTTAATAAAATAAGTAGAAATCCACTAAAAGTTTTGTTTGGTTATCTTGCAATCTCGAGATAATCGTCTCCATGCTTCAAATGCTATTAAAACCCATTTCTAAGGCATTTCGCGCATAAATGAAATGAACACATTTTTCTCCAAAACTATAACAGATGCAAGCTTGTCCTGTTTGGTGGAGATGATATTTAATAAAATAAGTAGAAATCCACTAAAAGTTTTGTTTGGTTATCTTGCAATCCCGAGATAATCGTCTCCATGCTCCAAATCCATTTTAAAGCCATTTTTAAGGCATTTCGCGCATACATGAAATGAACACATTTTTCTCCAAAACTATAACAGATGCAAGCTTGTCCTGTTTGGTGGAGATGATATTTAATAAAATAAGTAGAAATCCACTAAAAGTTTTGTTTGGTTATCTTGCAATCTCGAGATAATCGTCTCCATGCTTCAAATGCTATTAAAACCCATTTCTAAGGCATTTCGCGCATAAATGAAATGAACACATTTTTCTCCAAAACTATAACAGATGCAAGCTTGTCCTGTTTGGTGGAGATTAAATTTAATAAAATAAGTAGAAATCCACTAAAAATTTTGTTTGGTTATCTTGCAATCCCGAGATAATCGTCTCCATGCTCCAAATCCATTTTAAAGCCATTTTTAAGGCATTTCGCGCATACATGAAATGAACACATTTTTCTCCAAAACTTTAACAGATGCAAGCTTGTCCTGTTTGGTGGAGATGACATTTAATAAAATAAGTAGAAATCCACTAAAAGTTTTGTTTGGTTATCTTGCAATCTCGAGATAATCGTCTCCATGCTTCAAATGCTCTTAAAACCCATTTCTAAGGCATTTCGCGCATAAATGAAATGAACACATTTTTCTTTAAAACTATAACAGATGCAAGCTTGTCCGTTTTGGTGGAGATGATATTTAATAAAATAAGTAGAAATCCACTAAAAGTTTTGTTTGGTTATCTTGCAATCCCGAGATAATCGTCTCCATGCTCCAAATCCATTTTAAAGCCATTTTTAAGGCATTTCGCGCATACATGAAATGAACACATTTTTCTCCAAAACTATAACAGATGCAAGCTTGTCCTGTTTGGTGGAGATGATATTTAATAAAATAAGTAGAAATCCACTAAAAGTTTTGTTTGGTTATCTTGCAATCCCGAGATAATCGTCTCCATGCTCCAAATCCATTTTAAAGCCATTTTTAAGGCATTTCGCGCATACATGAAATGAACACATTTTTCTCCAAAACTATAACAGATGCAAGCTTGTCCTGTTTGGTGGAGATGATATTTAATAAAATAAGTAGAAATCCACTAAAAGTTTTGTTTGGTTATCTTGCAATCCCGAGATAATCGTCTCCATGCTCCAAATCCATTTTAAAGCCATTTTTAAGGCATTTCGCGCATACATGAAATGAACACATTTTTCTCCAAAACTATAACAGATGCAAGCTTGTCCTGTTTGGTGGAGATGATATTTAATAAAATAAGTAGAAATCCACTAAAAGTTTTGTTTGGTTATCTTGCAATCTCGAGATAATCGTCTCCATGCTTCAAATGCTATTAAAACCCATTTCTAAGGCATTTCGCGCATAAATGAAATGAACACATTTTTCTCCAAAACTATAACAGATGCAAGCTTGTCCTGTTTGGTGGAGATGATATTTAATAAAATAAGTAGAAATCCACTAAAAGTTTTGTTTGGTTATCTTGCAATCCCGAGATAATCGTCTCCATGCTCCAAATCCATTTTAAAGCCATTTCTAAGGCATTTCGCGCATAAATGAAATGAACACATTTTTCTCCAAAACTATAACAGATGCAAGCTTGTCCTGTTTGGTGGAGATGATATTTAATAAAATAAGTAGAAATCCACTAAAAGTTTTGTTTGGTTATCTTGCAATCCCGAGATAATCGTCTCCATGCTCCAAATCCATTTTAAAGCCATTTTTAAGGCATTTCGCGCATACATGAAATGAACACATTTTTCTCCAAAACTATAACAGATGCAAGCTTGTCCTGTTTGGTGGAGATGACATTTAATAAAATAAGTAGAAATCCACTAAAAGTTTTGTTTGGTTATCTTGCAATCCCGAGATAATCGTCTCCATGCTCCAAATCCATTTTAAAGCCATTTTTAAGGCATTTCGCGCATACATGAAATGAACACATTTTTCTCCAAAACTATAACAGATGCAAGCTTGTCCTGTTTGGTGGAGATGATATTTAATAAAACAAGTAGAAATCCACTAAAAGTTTTGTTTGGTTATCTTGCAATCTCGAGATAATCGTCTCCATGCTTCAAATGCTATTCAAACCCATTTCTAAGGCATTATGCGCATAAATGAAATGAACACATTTTTCTCCAAAACTATAACAGATGCAAGCTTGTCCTGTTTGGTGGAGATTAAATTTAATAAAATAAGTAGAAATCCACTAAAAGTTTTGTTTGGTTATCTTGCAATCCCGAGATAATCGTCTCCATGCTCCAAATCTATTTTAAAGCCATTTTTAAGGCATTTCGCGCATACATGAAATGAACACATTTTTCTCCAAAACTATAACAGATGCAAGCTTGTCCTGTTTGGTGGAGATGATATTTTATAAAATAAGTAGAAATCCACTAAAAGTTTTGTTTGGTTATCTTGCAATCCCGAGATAATCGTCTCCATGCTCCAAATCCATTTTAAAGCCATTTTTAAGGCATTTCGCGCATACATGAAATGAACACATTTTTCTCCAAAACTTTAACAGATGCAAGCTTGTCCTGTTTGGTGGAGATGACATTTAATAAAATAAGTAGAAATCCACTAAAAGTTTTGTTTGGTTATCTTGCAATCTCGAGATAATCGTCTCCATGCTTCAAATGCTCTTAAAACCCATTTCTAAGGCATTTCGCGCATAAATGAAATGAACACATTTTTCTTTAAAACTATAACAGATGCAAGCTTGTCCGTTTTGGTGGAGATGATATTTAATAAAATAAGTAGAAATCCACTAAAAGTTTTGTTTGGTTATCTTGCAATCCCGAGATAATCGTCTCCATGCTCCAAATCCATTTTAAAGCCATTTTTAAGGCATTTCGCGCATACATGAAATGAACACATTTTTCTCCAAAACTATAACAGATGCAAGCTTGTCCTGTTTGGTGGAGATGATATTTAATAAAATAAGTAGAAATCCACTAAAAGTTTTGTTTGGTTATCTTGCAATCCCGAGATAATCGTCTCCATGCTCCAAATCCATTTTAAAGCCATTTTTAAGGCATTTCGCGCATACATGAAATGAACACATTTTTCTCCAAAACTATAACAGATGCAAGCTTGTCCTGTTTGGTGGAGATGATATTTAATAAAATAAGTAGAAATCCACTAAAAGTTTTGTTTGGTTATCTTGCAATCCCGAGATAATCGTCTCCATGCTCCAAATCCATTTTAAAGCCATTTTTAAGGCATTTCGCGCATACATGAAATGAACACATTTTTCTCCAAAACTATAACAGATGCAAGCTTGTCCTGTTTGGTGGAGATGATATTTAATAAAATAAGTAGAAATCCACTAAAAGTTTTGTTTGGTTATCTTGCAATCTCGAGATAATCGTCTCCATGCTTCAAATGCTATTAAAACCCATTTCTAAGGCATTTCGCGCATAAATGAAATGAACACATTTTTCTCCAAAACTATAACAGATGCAAGCTTGTCCTGTTTGGTGGAGATGATATTTAATAAAATAAGTAGAAATCCACTAAAAGTTTTGTTTGGTTATCTTGCAATCCCGAGATAATCGTCTCCATGCTCCAAATCCATTTTAAAGCCATTTCTAAGGCATTTCGCGCATAAATGAAATGAACACATTTTTCTCCAAAACTATAACAGATGCAAGCTTGTCCTGTTTGGTGGAGATGATATTTAATAAAATAAGTAGAAATCCACTAAAAGTTTTGTTTGGTTATCTTGCAATCCCGAGATAATCGTCTCCATGCTCCAAATCCATTTTAAAGCCATTTTTAAGGCATTTCGCGCATACATGAAATGAACACATTTTTCTCCAAAACTATAACAGATGCAAGCTTGTCCTGTTTGGTGGAGATGACATTTAATAAAATAAGTAGAAATCCACTAAAAGTTTTGTTTGGTTATCTTGCAATCCCGAGATAATCGTCTCCATGCTCCAAATCCATTTTAAAGCCATTTTTAAGGCATTTCGCGCATACATGAAATGAACACATTTTTCTCCAAAACTATAACAGATGCAAGCTTGTCCTGTTTGGTGGAGATGATATTTAATAAAACAAGTAGAAATCCACTAAAAGTTTTGTTTGGTTATCTTACAATCTCGAGATAATCGTCTCCATGCTTCAAATGCTATTCAAACCCATTTCTAAGGCATTATGCGCATAAATGAAATGAACACATTTTTCTCCAAAACTATAACAGATGCAAGCTTGTCCTGTTTGGTGGAGATTAAATTTAATAAAATAAGTAGAAATCCACTAAAAGTTTTGTTTGGTTATCTTGCAATCCCGAGATAATCGTCTCCATGCTCCAAATCTATTTTAAAGCCATTTTTAAGGCATTTCGCGCATACATGAAATGAACACATTTTTCTCCAAAACTATAACAGATGCAAGCTTGTCCTGTTTGGTGGAGATGATATTTTATAAAATAAGTAGAAATCCACTAAAAGTTTTGTTTGGTTATCTTGCAATCCCGAGATAATCGTCTCCATGCTCCAAATCCATTTTAAAGCCATTTTTAAGGCATTTCGCGCATACATGAAATGAACACATTTTTCTCCAAAACTATAACAGATGCAAGCTTGTCCTGTTTGGTGGAGATGATATTTAATAAAATAAGTAGAAATCCACTAAAAGTTTTGTTTGGTTATCTTGCAATCCCGAGATAATCGTCTCCATGCTCCAAATCCATTTTAAAGCCATTTTTAAGGCATTTCGCGCATACATGAAATGAACACATTTTTCTCCAAAACTATAACAGATGCAAGCTTGTCCTGTTTGGTGGAGATGATATTTAATAAAATAAGTAGAAATCCACTAAAAGTTTTGTTTGGTTATCTTGCAATCTCGAGATAATCGTCTCCATGCTTCAAATGCTATTAAAACCCATTTCTAAGGCATTTCGCGCATAAATGAAATGAACACATTTTTCTCCAAAACTATAACAGATGCAAGCTTGTCCTGTTTGGTGGAGATAATATTTAATAAAATAAGTAGAAATCCACTAAAAGTTTTGTTTGGTTATCTTGCAATCCCGAGATAATCGTCTCCATGCTCCAAATCCATTTTAAAGCCATTTTTAAGGCATTTCGCGCATACATGAAATGAACACATTTTTCTCCAAAACTATAACAGATGCAAGCTTGTCCTGTTTGGTGGAGATGATATTTAATAAAATAAGTAGAAATCCACTAAAAGTTTTGTTTGGTTATCTTGCAATCTCGAGATAATCGTCTCCATGCTTCAAATGCTATTAAAACCCATTTCTAAGGCATTTCGCGCATAAATGAAATGAACACATTTTTCTCCAAAACTATAACAGATGCAAGCTTGTCCTGTTTGGTGGAGATGATATTTAATAAAATAAGTAGAAATCCACTAAAAGTTTTGTTTGGTTACCTTGCAATCCCGAGATAATCGTCTCCATGCTCCAAATCCATTTTAAAGCCATTTTTAAGGCATTTCGCGCATACATGAAATGAACACATTTTTCTCCAAAACTATAACAGATGCAAGCTTGTCCTGTTTGGTGGAGATGATATTTAATAAAATAAGTAGAAATCCACTAAAAGTTTTGTTTGGTTATCTTGCAATCCCGAGATAATCGTCTCCATGCTCCAAATCAATTTTAAAGCCATTTTTAAGGCATTTCGCGCATACATGAAATGAACACATTTTTCTCCAAAACTATAACAGATGCAAGCTTGTCCTGTTTGGTGGAGATGATATTTAATAAAATAAGTAGAAATCCACTAAAAGTTTTGTTTGGTTATCTTGCAATCCCGAGATAATCGTCTCCATGCTCCAAATCTATTTTAAAGCCATTTTTAAGGCATTTCGCGCATACATGAAATGAACACATTTTTCTCCAAAACTATAACAGATGCAAGCTTGTCCTGTTTGGTGGAGATGATATTTAATAAAATAAGTAGAAATCCACTAAAAGTTTTGTTTGGTTATCTTGCAATCCCGAGATAATCGTCTCCATGCTCCAAATCCATTTTAAAGCCATTTTTAAGGCATTTCGCGCATACATGAAATGAACACATTTTTCTCCAAAACTATAACAGATGCAAGCTTGTCCTGTTTGGTGGAGATGATATTTAATAAAATAAGTAGAAATCCACTAAAAGTTTTGTTTGGTTATCTTGCAATCCCGAGATAATCGTCTCCATGCTCCAAATCCATTTTAAAGCCATTTTTAAGGCATTTCGCGCATACATGAAATGAACACATTTTTCTCCAAAACTATAACAGATGCAAGCTTGTCCTGTTTGGTGGAGATGATATTTAATAAAATAAGTAGAAATCCACTAAAAGTTTTGTTTGGTTATCTTGCAATCCCGAGATAATCGTCTCCATGCTCCAAATCCATTTTAAAGCCATTTTTAAGGCATTTCGCGCATACATGAAATGAACACATTTTTCTCCAAAACTATAACAGATGCAAGCTTGTCCTGTTTGGTGGAGATGATATTTAATAAAATAAGTAGAAATCCACTAAAAGTTTTGTTTGGTTATCTTGCAATCCCGAGATAATCGTCTCCATGCTCCAAATCCATTTTAAAGCCATTTTTAAGGCATTTCGCGCATACATGAAATGAACACATTTTTCTCCAAAACTATAACAGATGCAAGCTTGTCCTGTTTGGTGGAGATGATATTTAATAAAATAAGTAGAAATCCACTAAAAGTTTTGTTTGGTTATCTTGCAATCCCGAGATAATCGTCTCCATGCTCCAAATCCATTTTAAAGCCATTTTTAAGGCATTTCGCGCATACATGAAATGAACACATTTTTCTCCAAAACTATAACAGATGCAAGCTTGTCCTGTTTGGTGGAGATGATATTTAATAAAATAAGTAGAAATCCACTAAAAGTTTTGTTTGGTTATCTTGCAATCCCGAGATAATCGTCTCCATGCTCCAAATCCATTTTAAAGCCATTTTTAAGGCATTTCGCGCATACATGAAATGAACACATTTTTCTCCAAAACTATAACAGATGCAAGCTTGTCCTGTTTGGTGGAGATGATATTTAATAAAATAAGTAGAAATCCACTAAAAGTTTTGTTTGGTTATCTTGCAATCCCGAGATAATCGTCTCCATGCTCCAAATCCATTTTAAAGCCATTTTTAAGGCATTTCGCGCATACATGAAATGAACACATTTTTCTCCAAAACTATAACAGATGCAAGCTTGTCCTGTTTGGTGGAGATGATATTTAATAAAATAAGTAGAAATCCACTAAAAGTTTTGTTTGGTTATCTTGCAATCCCGAGATAATCGTCTCCATGCTCCAAATCCATTTTAAAGCCATTTTTAAGGCATTTCGCGCATACATGAAATGAACACATTTTTCTCCAAAACTATAACAGATGCAAGCTTGTCCTGTTTGGTGGAGATGATATTTAATAAAATAAGTAGAAATCCACTAAAAGTTTTGTTTGGTTATCTTGCAATCCCGAGATAATCGTCTCCATGCTCCAAATCCATTTTAAAGCCATTTTTAAGGCATTTCGCGCATACATGAAATGAACACATTTTTCTCCAAAACTATAACAGATGCAAGCTTGTCCTGTTTGGTGGAGATGATATTTAATAAAATAAGTAGAAATCCACTAAAAGTTTTGTTTGGTTATCTTGCAATCCCGAGATAATCGTCTCCATGCTCCAAATCCATTTTAAAGCCATTTTTAAGGCATTTCGCGCATACATGAAATGAACACATTTTTCTCCAAAACTATAACAGATGCAAGCTTGTCCTGTTTGGTGGAGATGATATTTAATAAAATAAGTAGAAATCCACTAAAAGTTTTGTTTGGTTATCTTGCAATCCCGAGATAATCGTCTCCATGCTCCAAATCCATTTTAAAGCCATTTTTAAGGCATTTCGCGCATACATGAAATGAACACATTTTTCTCCAAAACTATAACAGATGCAAGCTTGTCCTGTTTGGTGGAGATGATATTTAATAAAATAAGTAGAAATCCACTAAAAGTTTTGTTTGGTTATCTTGCAATCCCGAGATAATCGTCTCCATGCTCCAAATCCATTTTAAAGCCATTTTTAAGGCATTTCGCGCATACATGAAATGAACACATTTTTCTCCAAAACTATAACAGATGCAAGCTTGTCCTGTTTGGTGGAGATGATATTTAATAAAATAAGTAGAAATCCACTAAAAGTTTTGTTTGGTTATCTTGCAATCCCGAGATAATCGTCTCCATGCTCCAAATCCATTTTAAAGCCATTTTTAAGGCATTTCGCGCATACATGAAATGAACACATTTTTCTCCAAAACTATAACAGATGCAAGCTTGTCCTGTTTGGTGGAGATGATATTTAATAAAATAAGTAGAAATCCACTAAAAGTTTTGTTTGGTTATCTTGCAATCCCGAGATAATCGTCTCCATGCTCCAAATCCATTTTAAAGCCATTTTTAAGGCATTTCGCGCATACATGAAATGAACACATTTTTCTCCAAAACTATAACAGATGCAAGCTTGTCCTGTTTGGTGGAGATGATATTTAATAAAATAAGTAGAAATCCACTAAAAGTTTTGTTTGGTTATCTTGCAATCCCGAGATAATCGTCTCCATGCTCCAAATCCATTTTAAAGCCATTTTTAAGGCATTTCGCGCATACATGAAATGAACACATTTTTCTCCAAAACTATAACAGATGCAAGCTTGTCCTGTTTGGTGGAGATGATATTTAATAAAATAAGTAGAAATCCACTAAAAGTTTTGTTTGGTTATCTTGCAATCCCGAGATAATCGTCTCCATGCTCCAAATCCATTTTAAAGCCATTTTTAAGGCATTTCGCGCATACATGAAATGAACACATTTTTCTCCAAAACTATAACAGATGCAAGCTTGTCCTGTTTGGTGGAGATGATATTTAATAAAATAAGTAGAAATCCACTAAAAGTTTTGTTTGGTTATCTTGCAATCCCGAGATAATCGTCTCCATGCTCCAAATCCATTTTAAAGCCATTTTTAAGGCATTTCGCGCATACATGAAATGAACACATTTTTCTCCAAAACTATAACAGATGCAAGCTTGTCCTGTTTGGTGGAGATGATATTTAATAAAATAAGTAGAAATCCACTAAAAGTTTTGTTTGGTTATCTTGCAATCCCGAGATAATCGTCTCCATGCTCCAAATCCATTTTAAAGCCATTTTTAAGGCATTTCGCGCATACATGAAATGAACACATTTTTCTCCAAAACTATAACAGATGCAAGCTTGTCCTGTTTGGTGGAGATGATATTTAATAAAATAAGTAGAAATCCACTAAAAGTTTTGTTTGGTTATCTTGCAATCCCGAGATAATCGTCTCCATGCTCCAAATCCATTTTAAAGCCATTTTTAAGGCATTTCGCGCATACATGAAATGAACACATTTTTCTCCAAAACTATAACAGATGCAAGCTTGTCCTGTTTGGTGGAGATGATATTTAATAAAATAAGTAGAAATCCACTAAAAGTTTTGTTTGGTTATCTTGCAATCCCGAGATAATCGTCTCCATGCTCCAAATCCATTTTAAAGCCATTTTTAAGGCATTTCGCGCATACATGAAATGAACACATTTTTCTCCAAAACTATAACAGATGCAAGCTTGTCCTGTTTGGTGGAGATGATATTTAATAAAATAAGTAGAAATCCACTAAAAGTTTTGTTTGGTTATCTTGCAATCCCGAGATAATCGTCTCCATGCTCCAAATCCATTTTAAAGCCATTTTTAAGGCATTTCGCGCATACATGAAATGAACACATTTTTCTCCAAAACTATAACAGATGCAAGCTTGTCCTGTTTGGTGGAGATGATATTTAATAAAATAAGTAGAAATCCACTAAAAGTTTTGTTTGGTTATCTTGCAATCCCGAGATAATCGTCTCCATGCTCCAAATCCATTTTAAAGCCATTTTTAAGGCATTTCGCGCATACATGAAATGAACACATTTTTCTCCAAAACTATAACAGATGCAAGCTTGTCCTGTTTGGTGGAGATGATATTTAATAAAATAAGTAGAAATCCACTAAAAGTTTTGTTTGGTTATCTTGCAATCCCGAGATAATCGTCTCCATGCTCCAAATCCATTTTAAAGCCATTTTTAAGGCATTTCGCGCATACATGAAATGAACACATTTTTCTCCAAAACTATAACAGATGCAAGCTTGTCCTGTTTGGTGGAGATGATATTTAATAAAATAAGTAGAAATCCACTAAAAGTTTTGTTTGGTTATCTTGCAATCCCGAGATAATCGTCTCCATGCTCCAAATCCATTTTAAAGCCATTTTTAAGGCATTTCGCGCATACATGAAATGAACACATTTTTCTCCAAAACTATAACAGATGCAAGCTTGTCCTGTTTGGTGGAGATGATATTTAATAAAATAAGTAGAAATCCACTAAAAGTTTTGTTTGGTTATCTTGCAATCCCGAGATAATCGTCTCCATGCTCCAAATCCATTTTAAAGCCATTTTTAAGGCATTTCGCGCATACATGAAATGAACACATTTTTCTCCAAAACTATAACAGATGCAAGCTTGTCCTGTTTGGTGGAGATGATATTTAATAAAATAAGTAGAAATCCACTAAAAGTTTTGTTTGGTTATCTTGCAATCCCGAGATAATCGTCTCCATGCTCCAAATCCATTTTAAAGCCATTTTTAAGGCATTTCGCGCATACATGAAATGAACACATTTTTCTCCAAAACTATAACAGATGCAAGCTTGTCCTGTTTGGTGGAGATGATATTTAATAAAATAAGTAGAAATCCACTAAAAGTTTTGTTTGGTTATCTTGCAATCCCGAGATAATCGTCTCCATGCTCCAAATCCATTTTAAAGCCATTTTTAAGGCATTTCGCGCATACATGAAATGAACACATTTTTCTCCAAAACTATAACAGATGCAAGCTTGTCCTGTTTGGTGGAGATGATATTTAATAAAATAAGTAGAAATCCACTAAAAGTTTTGTTTGGTTATCTTGCAATCCCGAGATAATCGTCTCCATGCTCCAAATCCATTTTAAAGCCATTTTTAAGGCATTTCGCGCATACATGAAATGAACACATTTTTCTCCAAAACTATAACAGATGCAAGCTTGTCCTGTTTGGTGGAGATGATATTTAATAAAATAAGTAGAAATCCACTAAAAGTTTTGTTTGGTTATCTTGCAATCCCGAGATAATCGTCTCCATGCTCCAAATCCATTTTAAAGCCATTTTTAAGGCATTTCGCGCATACATGAAATGAACACATTTTTCTCCAAAACTATAACAGATGCAAGCTTGTCCTGTTTGGTGGAGATGATATTTAATAAAATAAGTAGAAATCCACTAAAAGTTTTGTTTGGTTATCTTGCAATCCCGAGATAATCGTCTCCATGCTCCAAATCCATTTTAAAGCCATTTTTAAGGCATTTCGCGCATACATGAAATGAACACATTTTTCTCCAAAACTATAACAGATGCAAGCTTGTCCTGTTTGGTGGAGATGATATTTAATAAAATAAGTAGAAATCCACTAAAAGTTTTGTTTGGTTATCTTGCAATCCCGAGATAATCGTCTCCATGCTCCAAATCCATTTTAAAGCCATTTTTAAGGCATTTCGCGCATACATGAAATGAACACATTTTTCTCCAAAACTATAACAGATGCAAGCTTGTCCTGTTTGGTGGAGATGATATTTAATAAAATAAGTAGAAATCCACTAAAAGTTTTGTTTGGTTATCTTGCAATCCCGAGATAATCGTCTCCATGCTCCAAATCCATTTTAAAGCCATTTTTAAGGCATTTCGCGCATACATGAAATGAACACATTTTTCTCCAAAACTATAACAGATGCAAGCTTGTCCTGTTTGGTGGAGATGATATTTAATAAAATAAGTAGAAATCCACTAAAAGTTTTGTTTGGTTATCTTGCAATCCCGAGATAATCGTCTCCATGCTCCAAATCCATTTTAAAGCCATTTTTAAGGCATTTCGCGCATACATGAAATGAACACATTTTTCTCCAAAACTATAACAGATGCAAGCTTGTCCTGTTTGGTGGAGATGATATTTAATAAAATAAGTAGAAATCCACTAAAAGTTTTGTTTGGTTATCTTGCAATCCCGAGATAATCGTCTCCATGCTCCAAATCCATTTTAAAGCCATTTTTAAGGCATTTCGCGCATACATGAAATGAACACATTTTTCTCCAAAACTATAACAGATGCAAGCTTGTCCTGTTTGGTGGAGATGATATTTAATAAAATAAGTAGAAATCCACTAAAAGTTTTGTTTGGTTATCTTGCAATCCCGAGATAATCGTCTCCATGCTCCAAATCCATTTTAAAGCCATTTTTAAGGCATTTCGCGCATACATGAAATGAACACATTTTTCTCCAAAACTATAACAGATGCAAGCTTGTCCTGTTTGGTGGAGATGATATTTAATAAAATAAGTAGAAATCCACTAAAAGTTTTGTTTGGTTATCTTGCAATCCCGAGATAATCGTCTCCATGCTCCAAATCCATTTTAAAGCCATTTTTAAGGCATTTCGCGCATACATGAAATGAACACATTTTTCTCCAAAACTATAACAGATGCAAGCTTGTCCTGTTTGGTGGAGATGATATTTAATAAAATAAGTAGAAATCCACTAAAAGTTTTGTTTGGTTATCTTGCAATCCCGAGATAATCGTCTCCATGCTCCAAATCCATTTTAAAGCCATTTTTAAGGCATTTCGCGCATACATGAAATGAACACATTTTTCTCCAAAACTATAACAGATGCAAGCTTGTCCTGTTTGGTGGAGATGATATTTAATAAAATAAGTAGAAATCCACTAAAAGTTTTGTTTGGTTATCTTGCAATCCCGAGATAATCGTCTCCATGCTCCAAATCCATTTTAAAGCCATTTTTAAGGCATTTCGCGCATACATGAAATGAACACATTTTTCTCCAAAACTATAACAGATGCAAGCTTGTCCTGTTTGGTGGAGATGATATTTAATAAAATAAGTAGAAATCCACTAAAAGTTTTGTTTGGTTATCTTGCAATCCCGAGATAATCGTCTCCATGCTCCAAATCCATTTTAAAGCCATTTTTAAGGCATTTCGCGCATACATGAAATGAACACATTTTTCTCCAAAACTATAACAGATGCAAGCTTGTCCTGTTTGGTGGAGATGATATTTAATAAAATAAGTAGAAATCCACTAAAAGTTTTGTTTGGTTATCTTGCAATCCCGAGATAATCGTCTCCATGCTCCAAATCCATTTTAAAGCCATTTTTAAGGCATTTCGCGCATACATGAAATGAACACATTTTTCTCCAAAACTATAACAGATGCAAGCTTGTCCTGTTTGGTGGAGATGATATTTAATAAAATAAGTAGAAATCCACTAAAAGTTTTGTTTGGTTATCTTGCAATCCCGAGATAATCGTCTCCATGCTCCAAATCCATTTTAAAGCCATTTTTAAGGCATTTCGCGCATACATGAAATGAACACATTTTTCTCCAAAACTATAACAGATGCAAGCTTGTCCTGTTTGGTGGAGATGATATTTAATAAAATAAGTAGAAATCCACTAAAAGTTTTGTTTGGTTATCTTGCAATCCCGAGATAATCGTCTCCATGCTCCAAATCCATTTTAAAGCCATTTTTAAGGCATTTCGCGCATACATGAAATGAACACATTTTTCTCCAAAACTATAACAGATGCAAGCTTGTCCTGTTTGGTGGAGATGATATTTAATAAAATAAGTAGAAATCCACTAAAAGTTTTGTTTGGTTATCTTGCAATCCCGAGATAATCGTCTCCATGCTCCAAATCCATTTTAAAGCCATTTTTAAGGCATTTCGCGCATACATGAAATGAACACATTTTTCTCCAAAACTATAACAGATGCAAGCTTGTCCTGTTTGGTGGAGATGATATTTAATAAAATAAGTAGAAATCCACTAAAAGTTTTGTTTGGTTATCTTGCAATCCCGAGATAATCGTCTCCATGCTCCAAATCCATTTTAAAGCCATTTTTAAGGCATTTCGCGCATACATGAAATGAACACATTTTTCTCCAAAACTATAACAGATGCAAGCTTGTCCTGTTTGGTGGAGATGATATTTAATAAAATAAGTAGAAATCCACTAAAAGTTTTGTTTGGTTATCTTGCAATCCCGAGATAATCGTCTCCATGCTCCAAATCCATTTTAAAGCCATTTTTAAGGCATTTCGCGCATACATGAAATGAACACATTTTTCTCCAAAACTATAACAGATGCAAGCTTGTCCTGTTTGGTGGAGATGATATTTAATAAAATAAGTAGAAATCCACTAAAAGTTTTGTTTGGTTATCTTGCAATCCCGAGATAATCGTCTCCATGCTCCAAATCCATTTTAAAGCCATTTTTAAGGCATTTCGCGCATACATGAAATGAACACATTTTTCTCCAAAACTATAACAGATGCAAGCTTGTCCTGTTTGGTGGAGATGATATTTAATAAAATAAGTAGAAATCCACTAAAAGTTTTGTTTGGTTATCTTGCAATCCCGAGATAATCGTCTCCATGCTCCAAATCCATTTTAAAGCCATTTTTAAGGCATTTCGCGCATACATGAAATGAACACATTTTTCTCCAAAACTATAACAGATGCAAGCTTGTCCTGTTTGGTGGAGATGATATTTAATAAAATAAGTAGAAATCCACTAAAAGTTTTGTTTGGTTATCTTGCAATCCCGAGATAATCGTCTCCATGCTCCAAATCCATTTTAAAGCCATTTTTAAGGCATTTCGCGCATACATGAAATGAACACATTTTTCTCCAAAACTATAACAGATGCAAGCTTGTCCTGTTTGGTGGAGATGATATTTAATAAAATAAGTAGAAATCCACTAAAAGTTTTGTTTGGTTATCTTGCAATCCCGAGATAATCGTCTCCATGCTCCAAATCCATTTTAAAGCCATTTTTAAGGCATTTCGCGCATACATGAAATGAACACATTTTTCTCCAAAACTATAACAGATGCAAGCTTGTCCTGTTTGGTGGAGATGATATTTAATAAAATAAGTAGAAATCCACTAAAAGTTTTGTTTGGTTATCTTGCAATCCCGAGATAATCGTCTCCATGCTCCAAATCCATTTTAAAGCCATTTTTAAGGCATTTCGCGCATACATGAAATGAACACATTTTTCTCCAAAACTATAACAGATGCAAGCTTGTCCTGTTTGGTGGAGATGATATTTAATAAAATAAGTAGAAATCCACTAAAAGTTTTGTTTGGTTATCTTGCAATCCCGAGATAATCGTCTCCATGCTCCAAATCCATTTTAAAGCCATTTTTAAGGCATTTCGCGCATACATGAAATGAACACATTTTTCTCCAAAACTATAACAGATGCAAGCTTGTCCTGTTTGGTGGAGATGATATTTAATAAAATAAGTAGAAATCCACTAAAAGTTTTGTTTGGTTATCTTGCAATCCCGAGATAATCGTCTCCATGCTCCAAATCCATTTTAAAGCCATTTTTAAGGCATTTCGCGCATACATGAAATGAACACATTTTTCTCCAAAACTATAACAGATGCAAGCTTGTCCTGTTTGGTGGAGATGATATTTAATAAAATAAGTAGAAATCCACTAAAAGTTTTGTTTGGTTATCTTGCAATCCCGAGATAATCGTCTCCATGCTCCAAATCCATTTTAAAGCCATTTTTAAGGCATTTCGCGCATACATGAAATGAACACATTTTTCTCCAAAACTATAACAGATGCAAGCTTGTCCTGTTTGGTGGAGATGATATTTAATAAAATAAGTAGAAATCCACTAAAAGTTTTGTTTGGTTATCTTGCAATCCCGAGATAATCGTCTCCATGCTCCAAATCCATTTTAAAGCCATTTTTAAGGCATTTCGCGCATACATGAAATGAACACATTTTTCTCCAAAACTATAACAGATGCAAGCTTGTCCTGTTTGGTGGAGATGATATTTAATAAAATAAGTAGAAATCCACTAAAAGTTTTGTTTGGTTATCTTGCAATCCCGAGATAATCGTCTCCATGCTCCAAATCCATTTTAAAGCCATTTTTAAGGCATTTCGCGCATACATGAAATGAACACATTTTTCTCCAAAACTATAACAGATGCAAGCTTGTCCTGTTTGGTGGAGATGATATTTAATAAAATAAGTAGAAATCCACTAAAAGTTTTGTTTGGTTATCTTGCAATCCCGAGATAATCGTCTCCATGCTCCAAATCCATTTTAAAGCCATTTTTAAGGCATTTCGCGCATACATGAAATGAACACATTTTTCTCCAAAACTATAACAGATGCAAGCTTGTCCTGTTTGGTGGAGATGATATTTAATAAAATAAGTAGAAATCCACTAAAAGTTTTGTTTGGTTATCTTGCAATCCCGAGATAATCGTCTCCATGCTCCAAATCCATTTTAAAGCCATTTTTAAGGCATTTCGCGCATACATGAAATGAACACATTTTTCTCCAAAACTATAACAGATGCAAGCTTGTCCTGTTTGGTGGAGATGATATTTAATAAAATAAGTAGAAATCCACTAAAAGTTTTGTTTGGTTATCTTGCAATCCCGAGATAATCGTCTCCATGCTCCAAATCCATTTTAAAGCCATTTTTAAGGCATTTCGCGCATACATGAAATGAACACATTTTTCTCCAAAACTATAACAGATGCAAGCTTGTCCTGTTTGGTGGAGATGATATTTAATAAAATAAGTAGAAATCCACTAAAAGTTTTGTTTGGTTATCTTGCAATCCCGAGATAATCGTCTCCATGCTCCAAATCCATTTTAAAGCCATTTTTAAGGCATTTCGCGCATACATGAAATGAACACATTTTTCTCCAAAACTATAACAGATGCAAGCTTGTCCTGTTTGGTGGAGATGATATTTAATAAAATAAGTAGAAATCCACTAAAAGTTTTGTTTGGTTATCTTGCAATCCCGAGATAATCGTCTCCATGCTCCAAATCCATTTTAAAGCCATTTTTAAGGCATTTCGCGCATACATGAAATGAACACATTTTTCTCCAAAACTATAACAGATGCAAGCTTGTCCTGTTTGGTGGAGATGATATTTAATAAAATAAGTAGAAATCCACTAAAAGTTTTGTTTGGTTATCTTGCAATCCCGAGATAATCGTCTCCATGCTCCAAATCCATTTTAAAGCCATTTTTAAGGCATTTCGCGCATACATGAAATGAACACATTTTTCTCCAAAACTATAACAGATGCAAGCTTGTCCTGTTTGGTGGAGATGATATTTAATAAAATAAGTAGAAATCCACTAAAAGTTTTGTTTGGTTATCTTGCAATCCCGAGATAATCGTCTCCATGCTCCAAATCCATTTTAAAGCCATTTTTAAGGCATTTCGCGCATACATGAAATGAACACATTTTTCTCCAAAACTATAACAGATGCAAGCTTGTCCTGTTTGGTGGAGATGATATTTAATAAAATAAGTAGAAATCCACTAAAAGTTTTGTTTGGTTATCTTGCAATCCCGAGATAATCGTCTCCATGCTCCAAATCCATTTTAAAGCCATTTTTAAGGCATTTCGCGCATACATGAAATGAACACATTTTTCTCCAAAACTATAACAGATGCAAGCTTGTCCTGTTTGGTGGAGATGATATTTAATAAAATAAGTAGAAATCCACTAAAAGTTTTGTTTGGTTATCTTGCAATCCCGAGATAATCGTCTCCATGCTCCAAATCCATTTTAAAGCCATTTTTAAGGCATTTCGCGCATACATGAAATGAACACATTTTTCTCCAAAACTATAACAGATGCAAGCTTGTCCTGTTTGGTGGAGATGATATTTAATAAAATAAGTAGAAATCCACTAAAAGTTTTGTTTGGTTATCTTGCAATCCCGAGATAATCGTCTCCATGCTCCAAATCCATTTTAAAGCCATTTTTAAGGCATTTCGCGCATACATGAAATGAACACATTTTTCTCCAAAACTATAACAGATGCAAGCTTGTCCTGTTTGGTGGAGATGATATTTAATAAAATAAGTAGAAATCCACTAAAAGTTTTGTTTGGTTATCTTGCAATCCCGAGATAATCGTCTCCGATGCTCCAAATCCATTTTAAAGCCATTTTTAAGGCATTTCGCGCATACATGAAATGAACACATTTTTCTCCAAAACTATAACAGATGCAAGCTTGTCCTGTTTGGTGGAGATGATATTTAATAAAATAAGTAGAAATCCACTAAAAGTTTTGTTTGGTTATCTTGCAATCCCGAGATAATCGTCTCCATGCTCCAAATCCATTTTAAAGCCATTTTTAAGGCATTTCGCGCATACATGAAATGAACACATTTTTCTCCAAAACTATAACAGATGCAAGCTTGTCCTGTTTGGTGGAGATGATATTTAATAAAATAAGTAGAAATCCACTAAAAGTTTTGTTTGGTTATCTTGCAATCCCGAGATAATCGTCTCCATGCTCCAAATCCATTTTAAAGCCATTTTTAAGGCATTTCGCGCATACATGAAATGAACACATTTTTCTCCAAAACTATAACAGATGCAAGCTTGTCCTGTTTGGTGGAGATGATATTTAATAAAATAAGTAGAAATCCACTAAAAGTTTTGTTTGGTTATCTTGCAATCCCGAGATAATCGTCTCCATGCTCCAAATCCATTTTAAAGCCATTTTTAAGGCATTTCGCGCATACATGAAATGAACACATTTTTCTCCAAAACTATAACAGATGCAAGCTTGTCCTGTTTGGTGGAGATGATATTTAATAAAATAAGTAGAAATCCACTAAAAGTTTTGTTTGGTTATCTTGCAATCCCGAGATAATCGTCTCCATGCTCCAAATCCATTTTAAAGCCATTTTTAAGGCATTTCGCGCATACATGAAATGAACACATTTTTCTCCAAAACTATAACAGATGCAAGCTTGTCCTGTTTGGTGGAGATGATATTTAATAAAATAAGTAGAAATCCACTAAAAGTTTTGTTTGGTTATCTTGCAATCCCGAGATAATCGTCTCCATGCTCCAAATCCATTTTAAAGCCATTTTTAAGGCATTTCGCGCATACATGAAATGAACACATTTTTCTCCAAAACTATAACAGATGCAAGCTTGTCCTGTTTGGTGGAGATGATATTTAATAAAATAAGTAGAAATCCACTAAAAGTTTTGTTTGGTTATCTTGCAATCCCGAGATAATCGTCTCCATGCTCCAAATCCATTTTAAAGCCATTTTTAAGGCATTTCGCGCATACATGAAATGAACACATTTTTCTCCAAAACTATAACAGATGCAAGCTTGTCCTGTTTGGTGGAGATGATATTTAATAAAATAAGTAGAAATCCACTAAAAGTTTTGTTTGGTTATCTTGCAATCCCGAGATAATCGTCTCCATGCTCCAAATCCATTTTAAAGCCATTTTTAAGGCATTTCGCGCATACATGAAATGAACACATTTTTCTCCAAAACTATAACAGATGCAAGCTTGTCCTGTTTGGTGGAGATGATATTTAATAAAATAAGTAGAAATCCACTAAAAGTTTTGTTTGGTTATCTTGCAATCCCGAGATAATCGTCTCCATGCTCCAAATCCATTTTAAAGCCATTTTTAAGGCATTTCGCGCATACATGAAATGAACACATTTTTCTCCAAAACTATAACAGATGCAAGCTTGTCCTGTTTGGTGGAGATGATATTTAATAAAATAAGTAGAAATCCACTAAAAGTTTTGTTTGGTTATCTTGCAATCCCGAGATAATCGTCTCCATGCTCCAAATCCATTTTAAAGCCATTTTTAAGGCATTTCGCGCATACATGAAATGAACACATTTTTCTCCAAAACTATAACAGATGCAAGCTTGTCCTGTTTGGTGGAGATGATATTTAATAAAATAAGTAGAAATCCACTAAAAGTTTTGTTTGGTTATCTTGCAATCCCGAGATAATCGTCTCCATGCTCCAAATCCATTTTAAAGCCATTTT